>NW_028270153.1:64792414-64949914 GCF_037043375.1 Chiloscyllium plagiosum
TGCGGTAGTGGAGGGTGCGGTAGTGGAGGGTGAGGTAGTGGAGGGTGAGGTAGTGGAGGGTGCGGTAGTGGAGGGTGCGGTAGTGGAGGGTGTGGTAGTGGAGGGTGAGGTAGTTGAGGGTGAGGTAGTGGAGGGTGAGGTAGTGGAGGGTGAGGTAGTGGAGGGTGCGGTAGTGGAGGGTGCGGTAGTGGAGGGTGAGGTAGAGGAGGGTGAGGTAGTGGAGGGTGAGGTAGTGGAGGGTGAGGTAGTGGAGGGTGCGGTAGTGGAGGGTGCGGTAGTGGAGGGTGAGGTAGAGGAGGGTGTGGTAGTGGAGGGTGAGGTAGTTGAGGGTGAGGTAGTGGAGGGTGAGGTAGTGGAGGGTGAGGTAGTGGAGGGTGCGGTAGTGGAGGGTGCGGTAGTGGAGGGTGAGGTAGTGGAGGGTGTGGTAGTGGAGGGTGAGGTAGTGGAGGGTGTGGTAGTGGAGGGTGAGGTAGAGGAGGGTGAGGTAGTGGAGGGTGAGGTAGTGGAGGGTGTGGTAGTGGAGGGTGAGGTAGAGGAGGGTGAGGTAGTGGAGGGTGAGGTAGTGGAGGGTGAGGTAGTGGAGGGTGCGTTAGTGGAGGGTGAGGTAGTGGAGGGTGCGGTAGTGGAGGGTGTGGTAGTGGAGGGTGAGGTAGTTGAGGGTGAGGTAGTGGAGGGTGAGGTAGTGGAGGGTGAGGTAGTGGAGGGTGCGGTAGTGGAGGGTGCGGTAGTGGAGGGTGAGGTAGTGGAGGGTGTGGTAGTGGAGGGTGAGGTAGAGGAGGGTGAGGTAGTGGAGGGTGAGGTAGTGGAGGATGAGGTAGTGGAGGGTGCGGTAGTGGAGGGTGCGGTAGTGGAGGGTGAGGTAGTGGAGGGTGAGGTAGTGGAGGGTGTGGTAGTGGAGGGTGAGGTAGTGGAGGGTGAGGTAGTGGAGGGTGAGGTAGTGGAGGGTGAGGTGGTGGAGGGTGCGGTAGTGGAGGGTGTGGTAGTGGAGGGTGAGGTAGTGGAGGGTGAGGCAGTGGAGGGTGAGGTAGTGGAGGGTGCGGTAGTGGAGGGTGAGGTAGTGGAGGGTGCGGTAGTGGAGGGTGCGGTAGTGGAGGGTGAGGTAGTGGAGGGTGCGGTAGTGGAGGGTGAGGTAGTGGAGGGTGCGGTAGTGGAGGGTGCGGTAGTGGAGGGTGAGGTAGTGGAGGGTGTGGTAGTGGAGGGTGAGGTAGTGGAGGGTGAGGTAGTGGAGGGTGCGGTAGTGGAGGGTGATGTAGTGGAGGGTGTGGTAGTGGAGGGTGAGGTAGTGGAGGGTGAGGTAGTGGAGGGTGCGGTAGTGGAGGGTGAGGTAGTGGAGGGTGCGGTAGTGGAGGGTGAGGTAGTGGAGGGTGCGGTAGTGGAGGGTGCGGTAGTGGAGGGTGAGGTAGTGGAGGGTGTGGTTGTGGAGGGTGAGGTAGTTGAGGGTGAGGTAGTGGAGGGTGAGGTAGTGGAGGATGAGGTAGTGGAGGGTGCGGTAGTGGAGGGTGCGGTAGTGGAGGGTGAGGTAGTGGAGGGTGAGGTAGTGGAGGGTGTGGTAGTGGAGGGTGAGGTAGAGGAGGGTGAGGTAGTGGAGGGTGAGGTGGTGGAGGGTGCGGTAGTGGAGGGTGAGGTAGTGGAGGGTGCGGTAGTGGAGGGTGAGGTAGTGGAGGGTGAGGTAGTGGAGGGTGAGGTAGTGGAGGGTGCGGTAGTGGAGGGTGAGGTAGTGGAGGGTGAGGTAGTGGAGGGTGCGGTAGTGGAGGGTGAGGTAGTGGAGGGTGCGGTAGTGGAGGGGGAGGTAGTGGAGGGTGCGGTAGTGAAGGGTGAGGTAGTGGAGGTGCAGTAGTGGAGGGTGAGGTAGTGGAGGGTGAGGTAGTGGAGGGTGCGGTAGTGGAGGGTGCGGTAGTGGAGGGTGAGGTAGTGGAGGGTGCGGTAGTGGAGGGGGAGGTAGTGGAGGGTGAGGTAGTGAAGGGTGAGGTAGTGGAGGGTGAGGTGGTGGAGGGTGAGGTAGTGGAGGGTGAGGTAGTGGAGGGTGAGGTAGTGGAGGGTGAGGTAGTGGAGGGTGAGGTAGTGGAGGGTGAGGTGGTGGAGGGTGCGGTAGTGGAGGGTGAGGTAGTGGAGGGTGCGGTAGTGGAGGGTGAGGTAGTGGAGGGTGAGGTAGTGGAGGGTGAGGTAGTGGAGGGTGCGGTAGTGGAGGGTGAGGTAGTGGAGGGTGAGGTAGTGGAGGGTGCGGTAGTGGAGGGTGAGGTAGTGGAGGGTGCGGTAGTGGAGGGGGAGGTAGTGGAGGGTGCGGTAGTGAAGGGTGAGGTAGTGGAGGTGCAGTAGTGGAGGGTGAGGTAGTGGAGGGTGAGGTAGTGGAGGGTGCGGTAGTGGAGGGTGCGGTAGTGGAGGGTGAGGTAGTGGAGGGTGCGGTAGTGGAGGGGGAGGTAGTGGAGGGTGAGGTAGTGAAGGGTGAGGTAGTGGAGGGTGCTGTAGTGGAGGGTGAGGTAGTGGAGGGTGAGGTAGTGGAGGGTGCGGTAGTGGAGGGTGCGGTAGTGGAGGGTGAGGTAGTGGAGGGTGAGGTAGTGGAGGGTGAAGTAGTGGAGGGTGAGGTAATGGAGGGTGAGGTAGTGGAGGGTGCGGTAGTGGAGGGTGAGGTAGTGGAGGTGCAGTAGTGGAGGGCGAGGTAGTGGAGGGTGCGGTAGTGGAGGGTGAGGTAGTGGAGGGTGAGGTAGTGGAGGGTGCGGTAGTGGAGGGTGCGGTAGTGGAGGGTGAGGTAGTGGAGGGTGCGGTAGTGGAGGGGGAGGTAGTGGAGGGTGCGGTAGTGAAGGGTGAGGTAGTGGAGGTGCAGTAGTGGAGGGTGAGGTAGTGGAGGGTGCGGTAGTGGAGGGTGAGGTAGTGGAGGGTGAGGGAGTGGAGGGTGAGGTAGTGGAGGGTGAGGTAGTGGAGGGTGAGGTAGTGGAGGGTGTGGTAGTGGAGGTGCGGTAGTGGAGGGTGAGGTAGTGGAGGGTGCGGTAGTGGAGGTGAGGGTGCGTTAGTGGAGGGTGAGGTGGTGGAGGGTGAGGTAGTGGAGGGTGAGGTAGTGGAGGGTGAGTTAGTGGAGGGTGTGGTAGTGGAGGGTGAGTTAGTGGAGGGTGAGGTAGTGGAGGTGCGGTAGTGGAGGGTGCGGTAGTGGAGGGTGAGGTAGTGGAGGGTGAGGTAGTGGAGGGTGCGGTAGTGGAGGGTGCGGTAGTGGAGGGTGAGGTAGTGGAGGGTGAGGTAGTGGAGGGTGAGGTAGTGGAGGGTGTGGTAGTGGAGGGTGAGGTAGTGGAGAGTGAGGTAGTGGAGGGTGAGGTAGTGGAGGGTGTGGTAGTGGAGGGTGAGGTAGTGGAGGGTGCGGTAGTGGAGGGTGAGGTAGTGGAGGGTGAGGTAGTGGAGGGTGAGGTAGTGGAGGGTGAGGTAGTGGAGGGTGAGGTAGTGGAGGGTGTGGTAGTGGAGGGTGAGGTAGTGGAGGGTGCGGTAGTGGAGGGTGAGGTAGTGGAGGGTGAGGTAGTGGAGGGTGAGGTAGTGGAGGGTGCGGTAGTGGAGGGTGAGGTAGTGGAGGGTGAGGTAGTGGAGGGTGAGGTAGTGGAGGGTGCGGTAGTGGAGGGTGTGGTAGTGGAGGATGAGGTAGTGGAGGGTGTGGTAGTGGAGGGTGTGGTAGTGGAGGGTGTGGTAGTGGAGGGTGTGGTAGAGGAGGGTGCGGTAGTGGAGGGTGAGGTAGTGGAGGGTGCGGTAGTGGAGGGTGTGGTAGTGGAGGGTGTGGTAGAGGAGGGTGTGGTAGTGGAGGGTGTGGTAGAGGAGGGTGCGGTAGTGGAGGGTGAGGTAGTGGAGGGTGCGGTAGTGGAGGGTGTGGTAGTGGAGGGTGTGGTAGAGGAGGGTGTGGTAGTGGAGGGTGTGGTAGTGGAGGGTGAGGTAGTGGAGGGTGTGGTAGTGGAGGGTGTGGTAGAGGAGGGTGTGGTAGTGGAGGGTGCGGTAGTGGAGGGTGAGGTAGTGGAGGGTGCGGTAGTGGAGGGTGCGGTAGTGGAGGGTGAGGTAGTGGAGGGTGCGGTAGTGGAGGGTGCGGTAGTGGAGGGTGAGGTAGTGGAGGGTGCGGTAGTGGAGGGTGAGGTAGTGGAGGGTGCGGTAGTGGAGGGTGCGGTAGTGGAGGGTGAGGTAGTGGAGGGTGCGGTAGTGGAGGGTGCGGTAGTGGAGGGTGAGGTAGTGGAGGGTGCGGTAGTGGAGGGTGCGGTAGTGGAGGGTGAGGTAGTGGAGGGTGCGGTAGTGGAGGGTGAGGTAGTGGAGGTGCGGTAGTGGAGGGTGAGGTAGTGGAGGGTGCGGTAGTGGAGGTGAGGGTGCGTTAGTGGAGGGTGAGGTGGTGGAGGGTGAGGTAGTGGAGGGTGAGGTAGTGGAGGGTGAGTTAGTGGAGGGTGTGGTAGTGGAGGGTGAGTTAGTGGAGGGTGAGGTAGTGGAGGGTGAGTTAGTGGAGGGTGTGGTAGTGGAGAGTGAGTTAGTGGAGGGTGAGGTAGTGGAGGGTGAGTTAGTGGAGGGTGCGGTAGTGGAGGGTGAGGTAGTGGAGGGTGCGGTAGTGGAGGGTGAGTTAGTGGAGGGTGCGGTAGTGGAGGGTGCGGTAGTGGAGGGTGAGGTAGTGGAGGGTGAGGTAGTGGAGGGTGAGGTAGTGGAGGGTGAGTTAGTGGAGGGTGTGGTAGTGGAGAGTGAGTTAGTGGAGGGTGAGGTAGTGGAGGGTGAGTTAGTGGAGGGTGAGGTAGTGGAGGGTGAGGTAGTGGAGGGTGAGTTAGTGGAGGGTGCGGTAGTGGAGGGTGAGGTAGTGGAGGGTGCGGTAGTGGAGGGTGCGGTAGTGGAGGTGAGGGTGAGGTAGTGGAGGGTGAGGTAGTGGAGGGTGAGGTAGTGGAGGGTGCGGTAGTGGAGGTGAGGGTGAGGTAGTGGAGGTGCGGTAGTGGAGGGTGAGGTAGTGGAGGGTGCGGTAGTGGAGGGTGAGGTAGTGGAGGGTGAGGTAGTGGAGGGTGAGGTAGTGGAGGGTGTGGTAGTGGAGGGTGAGGTAGTGGAGGGTGTGGTAGTGGAGGGTGTGGTAGTGGAGGGTGAGGTAGTGGAGGGTGTGGTAGTGGAGGGTGCGGTAGTGGAGGGTGAGGTAGTGGAGGGTGAGGTAGTGGAGGGTGAGGTAGTGGAGGGTGAGGTAGTGGAGGGGGCTGTAGTGAAGGGTGTGGTAGTGGAGGGTGAGGTAGTGGAGGGTGCGGTAGTGGAGAGTGAGGTAGTGGAGGGTGTGGTAGTGGAGGGTGAGGTAGTGGAGGGTGTGGTAGTGGAGGGGGCTGTAGTGGAGGGTGTGGTAGTGGAGGGTGAGGTAGTGGAGGGTGCGGTAGTGGAGGGTGAGTTAGTGGAGGGTGAGGTAGTGGAGGGTGAGTTAGTGGAGGGTGTGGTAGTGGAGGGTGAGTTAGTGGAGGGTGAGGTAGTGGAGGGTGAGTTAGTGGAGGGTGAGGTAGTGGAAGGTGAGGTAGTGGAGGGTGAGGTAGTGGAGGGTGAGGTAGTGGAGGGTGAGTTAGTGGAGGGTGAGGTAGTGGAAGGTGAGGTAGTGGAGGGTGAGGTAGTGGAGGGTGCGGTAGTGGAGGGTGAGGTAGTAGAGGGTGCGGTAGTGGAGGGTGAGGTAGTGGAGGGTGAGTTAGTGGAGGGTGAGGTAGTGGAAGGTGAGGTAGTGGAGGGTGAGTTAGTGGAGGGTGAGTTAGTGGAGGGTGAGGTAGTGGAAGGTGAGGTAGTGGAGGGTGAGGTAGTGGAGGGTGAGGTAGTGGAGGGTGAGGTAGTGGAGGGTGAGTTAGTGGAGGGTGAGGTAGTGGAAGGTGAGGTAGTGGAGGGTGAGGTAGTGGAGGGTGCGGTAGTGGAGGGTGAGGTAGTAGAGGGTGCGGTAGTGGAGGGTGAGTTAGTGGAGGGTGAGGTAGTGGAAGGTGAGGTAGTGGAGGGTGAGGTAGTGGAGGGTGAGGTAGTGGAGGGTGCGGTAGTGGAGGTGCGGTAGTGGAGGGTGAGGTAGTGGAGGGTGCGGTAGTGGAGGGTGAGGTAGTGGAGGGTGCGGTAGTGGAGGGTGAGGTAGTGGAGGGTGAGGTAGTGGAGGTGCGGTAGTGGAGGGTGAGGTAGTGGAGGGTGCGGTAGTGGAGGGTGCGGTAGTGGAGGGTGAGGTAGTGGAGGGTGAGGTAGTGGAGGGTGCGGTAGTGGAGGGTGCGGTAGTGGAGGGTGAGGTAGTGGAGGGTGAGGTAGTGGAGGGTGAGGTAGTGGCGGGTGAGGTAGTGGAGGGTGAGGTAGTGGAGGTGCGGTAGTGGAGGGTGAGGTAGTGGAGGGTGCGGTAGTGGAGGGTGAGGTAGTGGAGGGTGCGGTAGTGGAGGGTGAGGTAGTGGAGGGTGAGGTAGTGGAGGGTGAGGTAGTGGAGGGTGAGGTAGTGGAGGTGCGGTAGTGGAGGGTGAGGTAGTGGAGGGTGCGGTAGTGGAGGGTGCGGTAGTGGAGGGTGAGGTAGTGGAGGGTGAGGTAGTGGAGGGTGCGGTAGTGGAGGGTGCGGTAGTGGAGGGTGAGGTAGTGGAGGGTGCGGTAGTGGAGGGTGCGGTAGTGGAGGGTGAGGTAGTGGAGGGTGAGGTAGTGGAGGGTGAGGTAGTGGAGGGTGCGGTAGTGGAGGGTGCGGTAGTGGAGGGTGCGGTAGTGGAGGGTGAGGTAGTGGAGGGTGAGGTTGTGGAGGATGTGGTAGTGGAGGGTGAGGTTGTGGAGGGTGCGGTAGTGGAGGGTGAGGTAGTGGAGGGTGAGGTAGTGGAGGGTGCGGTAGTGGAGGGTGAGGTAGTGGAGGGTGCGGTAGTGGAGGGTGAGGTTGTGGAGGATGTGGTAGTGGAGGGTGAGGTTGTGGAGGGTGCGGTAGTGGAGGGTGAGGTAGTGGAGGGTGAGGTAGTGGAGGGTGCGGTAGTGGAGGGTGAGGTAGTGGAGGGTGAGGTAGTGGAGGGTGCGGTAGTGGAGGGTGCGGTAGTGGAGGGTGAGGTAGTGGAGGGTGAGGTAGTGGAGGGTGAGGTAGTGGAGGGTGCGGTAGTGGAGGGTGAGGTAGTGGAGGGTGCGGTAGTGGAGTGTGAGGTAGTGGAGGGTGCGGTAGTGGAGGGTGAGGTAGTGGAGGGTGCGGTAGTGGAGGGTGAGGTAGTGGAGGGTGCGGTAGTGGAGGGTGCGGTAGTGGAGGGTGCGGTAGTGGAGGGTGAGGTAGTGGAGGGTGAGGTAGTGGAGGGTGCGGTAGTGGAGGGTGAGGTAGTGGAGGGTGCGGTAGTGGAGGGTGCGGTAGTGGAGGGTGAGGTAGTGGAGGGTGCGGTAGTGGAGGGTGAGGTAGTGGAGGGTGCGGTAGTGGAGGGTGCGGTAGTGGAGGGTGCGGTAGTGGAGGTGCGGTAGTGGAGGGTGAGGTAGTGGAGGGTGTGGTAGAGGAGGGTGTGGTAGAGGAGGGTGAGGTAGTGGAGGTGCGGTAGTGGAGGGTGAGGTAGTGGAGGGTGAGGTAGTGGAGGGTGCGGTAGTGGAGGGTGAGGTAGAGGAGGGTGAGGTAGTGGAGGGTGAGGTAGTGGAGGGTGAGGTAGTGGAGGGTGCGGTAGTGGAGGGTGCGGTAGTGGAGGGTGCGGTAGTGGAGGGTGAGGTAGTGGAGGGTGCGGTAGTGGAGGGTGCGGTAGTGGAGGGTGAGGTAGTGGAGGGTGAGGTAGTGGAGGGTGAGGTAGTGGAGGGTGCGGTAGTGGAGGGTGCGGTAGTGGAGGGTGCGGTAGTGGAGGGTGAGGTAGTGGAGGGTGCGGTAGTGGAGGGTGCGGTAGTGGAGGGTGAGGTAGTGGAGGGTGCGGTAGTGGAGGGTGCGGTAGTGGAGGGTGAGGTAGTGGAGGGTGAGGTAGTGGAGGGTGAGGTAGTGGAGGGTGCGGTAGTGGAGGGTGCGGTAGTGGAGGGTGCGGTAGTGGAGGGTGAGGTAGTGGAGGGTGAGGTTGTGGAGGATGTGGTAGTGGAGGGTGAGGTTGTGGAGGGTGCGGTAGTGGAGGGTGAGGTAGTGGAGGGTGAGGTAGTGGAGGGTGCGGTAGTGGAGGGTGAGGTAGTGGAGGGTGCGGTAGTGGAGGGTGAGGTTGTGGAGGATGTGGTAGTGGAGGGTGAGGTTGTGGAGGGTGCGGTAGTGGAGGGTGAGGTAGTGGAGGGTGAGGTAGTGGAGGGTGCGGTAGTGGAGGGTGAGGTAGTGGAGGGTGAGGTAGTGGAGGGTGCGGTAGTGGAGGGTGCGGTAGTGGAGGGTGAGGTAGTGGAGGGTGAGGTAGTGGAGGGTGAGGTAGTGGAGGGTGCGGTAGTGGAGGGTGAGGTAGTGGAGGGTGAGGTAGTGGAGGGTGCGGTAGTGGAGTGTGAGGTAGTGGAGGGTGCGGTAGTGGAGGGTGAGGTAGTGGAGGGTGCGGTAGTGGAGGGTGAGGTAGTGGAGGGTGCGGTAGTGGAGGGTGCGGTAGTGGAGGGTGAGGTAGTGGAGGGTGAGGTAGTGGAGGGTGAGGTAGTGGAGGGTGCGGTAGTGGAGGGTGAGGTAGTGGAGGGTGCGGTAGTGGAGGGTGAGGTAGTGGAGGGTGCGGTAGTGGAGGGTGCGGTAGTGGAGGGTGAGGTAGTGGAGGGTGCGGTAGTGGAGTGTGAGGTAGTGGAGGGTGCGGTAGTGGAGGGTGCGGTAGTGGAGGGTGCGGTAGTGGAGGTGCGGTAGTGGAGGGTGAGGTAGTGGAGGGTGTGGTAGAGGAGGGTGTGGTAGAGGAGGGTGAGGTAGTGGAGGTGCGGTAGTGGAGGGTGAGGTAGTGGAGGGTGAGGTAGTGGAGGGTGCGGTAGTGGAGGGTGAGGTAGAGGAGGGTGAGGTAGTGGAGGGTGAGGTAGTGGAGGGTGCGGTAGTGGAGGGTGTGGTAGTGGAGGGTGTGGTAGAGGAGGGTGAGGTAGTGGAGGGTGCGGTAGTGGAGGGTGAGGTAGTGGAGGGTGAGGTGGTGGAGGGTGAGGTAGTGGAGGGTGTGGTAGTGGAGGTGCGGTAGTGGAGGGTGCGGTAGTGGAGGGTGCGGTAGTGGAGGGTGCGGTAGTGGAGGGTGAGGTAGAGGAGGGTGAGGTAGTGGAGGGTGAGGTAGTGGAGGGTGCGGTAGTGGAGGGTGTGGTAGTGGATTGTGTGGTAGAGGAGGGTGAGGTAGTGGAGGGTGCGGTAGTGGAGGGTGAGGTAGTGGAGGGTGAGGTGGTGGAGGGTGAGGTAGTGGAGGGTGTGGTAGTGGAGGGTGAGGTAGTGGAGGGTGCGGTAGTGGAGGGTGCGGTAGTGGAGGGTGCGGTAGTGGAGGGTGAGGTAGTGGAGGGTGAGGTAGTGGAGGGTGAGGTAGTGGAGGGTGCGGTAGTGGAGGGTGAGGTAGTGGAGGGTGAGGTGGTGGAGGGTGAGGTAGTGGAGGGTGTGGTAGTGGAGGGTGAGGTAGTGGAGGGTGCGGTAGTGGAGGGTGCGGTAGTGGAGGGTGAGGTAGTGGAGGGTGCGGTAGTGGAGGGTGCGGTAGAGGAGGGTGTGGTAGAGGAGGGTGAGGTAGTGGAGGTGCGGTAGTGGAGGGTGCGGTAGTGGAGGGTGAGGTAGTGGAGGGTGCGGTAGAGGAGGGTGAGGTAGTGGAGGGTGAGGTAGTGGAGGGTGAGGTAGTGGAGGGTGCGGTAGTGGAGGGTGTGGTAGTGGAGGGTGTGGTAGAGGAGGGTGAGGTAGTGGAGGTGCGGTAGTGGAGGGTGAGGTAGTGGAGGGTGAGGTAGTGGAGGGTGCGGTAGAGGAGGGTGAGGTAGTGGAGGGTGAGGTAGTGGAGGGTGAGGTAGTGGAGGGTGCGGTAGTGGAGGGTGTGGTAGTGGAGGGTGTGGTAGAGGAGGGTGAGGTAGTGGAGGTGCGGTAGTGGAGGGTGCGGTAGTGGAGGGTGAGGTAGTGGAGGGTGAGGTAGTGGAGGGTGAGGTAGTGGAGGGTGCGGTAGTGGAGGGTGAGGTAGTGGAGGGTGAGGTGGTGGAGGGTGAGGTGGTGGAGGGTGTGGTAGTGGAGGGTGAGGTAGTGGAGGGTGCGGTAGTGGAGGGTGCGGTAGTGGAGGGTGAGGTAGTGGAGGGTGCGGTAGTGGAGGGTGCGGTAGAGGAGGGTGTGGTAGAGGAGGGTGAGGTAGTGGAGGTGCGGTAGTGGAGGGTGCGGTAGTGGAGGGTGAGGTAGTGGAGGGTGCGGTAGTGGAGGGTGCGGTAGTGGAGGGTGAGGTAGTGGAGGGTGCGGTAGTGGAGGGTGCGGTAGAGGAGGGTGTGGTAGAGGAGGGTGCGGTAGTGGAGGGTGCGGTAGTGGAGGGTGAGGTAGTGGAGGGTGAGGTAGTGGAGGGTGCGGTAGTGGAGGGTGAGGTAGAGGAGGGTGTGGTAGAGGAGGGTGAGGTAGTGGAGGTGCGGTAGTGGAGGGTGAGGTAGTGGAGGGTGAGGTAGTGGAGGGTGAGGTAGTGGATTGTGTGGTAGAGGAGGGTGAGGTAGTGGAGGGTGCGGTAGTGGAGGGTGAGGTAGTGGAGGGTGAGGTGGTGGAGGGTGAGGTAGTGGAGGGTGTGGTAGTGGAGGGTGAGGTAGTGGAGGGTGCGGTAGTGGAGGGTGCGGTAGTGGAGGGTGCGGTAGTGGAGGGTGAGGTAGTGGAGGGTGAGGTAGTGGAGGGTGAGGTAGTGGAGGGTGCGGTAGTGGAGGGTGAGGTAGTGGAGGGTGAGGTGGTGGAGGGTGAGGTAGTGGAGGGTGTGGTAGTGGAGGGTGAGGTAGTGGAGGGTGCGGTAGTGGAGGGTGCGGTAGTGGAGGGTGAGGTAGTGGAGGGTGCGGTAGTGGAGGGTGCGGTAGAGGAGGGTGTGGTAGAGGAGGGTGAGGTAGTGGAGGTGCGGTAGTGGAGGGTGCGGTAGTGGAGGGTGAGGTAGTGGAGGGTGCGGTAGAGGAGGGTGAGGTAGTGGAGGGTGAGGTAGTGGAGGGTGAGGTAGTGGAGGGTGCGGTAGTGGAGGGTGTGGTAGTGGAGGGTGTGGTAGAGGAGGGTGAGGTAGTGGAGGTGCGGTAGTGGAGGGTGAGGTAGTGGAGGGTGAGGTAGTGGAGGGTGCGGTAGAGGAGGGTGAGGTAGTGGAGGGTGAGGTAGTGGAGGGTGAGGTAGTGGAGGGTGCGGTAGTGGAGGGTGTGGTAGTGGAGGGTGTGGTAGAGGAGGGTGAGGTAGTGGAGGTGCGGTAGTGGAGGGTGCGGTAGTGGAGGGTGAGGTAGTGGAGGGTGAGGTAGTGGAGGGTGAGGTAGTGGAGGGTGAGGTAGTGGAGGGTGCGGTAGTGGAGGGTGAGGTAGTGGAGGGTGAGGTGGTGGAGGGTGAGGTGGTGGAGGGTGTGGTAGTGGAGGGTGAGGTAGTGGAGGGTGCGGTAGTGGAGGGTGCGGTAGTGGAGGGTGAGGTAGTGGAGGGTGCGGTAGTGGAGGGTGCGGTAGAGGAGGGTGTGGTAGAGGAGGGTGAGGTAGTGGAGGTGCGGTAGTGGAGGGTGCGGTAGTGGAGGGTGAGGTAGTGGAGGGTGCGGTAGTGGAGGGTGCGGTAGTGGAGGGTGAGGTAGTGGAGGGTGCGGTAGTGGAGGGTGCGGTAGAGGAGGGTGTGGTAGAGGAGGGTGCGGTAGTGGAGGGTGCGGTAGTGGAGGGTGAGGTAGTGGAGGGTGAGGTAGTGGAGGGTGCGGTAGTGGAGGGTGAGGTAGAGGAGGGTGTGGTAGAGGAGGGTGAGGTAGTGGAGGTGCGGTAGTGGAGGGTGAGGTAGTGGAGGGTGAGGTAGTGGAGGGTGAGGTAGTGGAGGGTGTGGTAGAGGAGGGTGAGGTAGTGGAGGTGCGGTAGTGGAGGGTGAGGTAGTGGAGGGTGAGGTAGTGGAGGGTGAGGTAGTGGAGGGTGCGGTAGTGGAGGGTGTGGTAGTGGAGGGTGTGGTAGAGGAGGGTGAGGTAGTGGAGGTGCGGTAGTGGAGGGTGAGGTAGTGGAGGGTGAGGTAGTGGAGGGTGCGGTAGAGGAGGGTGAGGTAGTGGAGGGTGAGGTAGTGGAGGGTGAGGTAGTGGAGGGTGCGGTAGTGGAGGGTGTGGTAGTGGAGGGTGTGGTAGAGGAGGGTGAGGTAGTGGAGGTGCGGTAGTGGAGGGTGAGGTAGTGGAGGGTGAGGTAGTGGAGGTGCGGTAGTGGAGGGTGAGGTAGTGGAGGGTGAGGTAGTGGAGGGTGAGGTAGTGGAGGGTGCGGTAGTGGAGGGTGAGGTAGTGGAGGGTGAGGTAGTGGAGGTGCGGTAGTGGAGGGTGAGGTAGTGGAGGGTGAGGTAGTGGAGGGTGAGGTAGTGGAGGGTGCGGTAGTGGAGGGTGTGGTAGTGGAGGGTGTGGTAGAGGAGGGTGAGGTAGTGGAGGTGCGGTAGTGGAGGGTGAGGTAGTGGAGGGTGCGGTAGTGGAGGGTGCGGTAGTGGAGGGTGAGGTAGTGGAGGGTGAGGTCGTGGAGGGTGCGGTAGTGGAGGGTGAGGTAGTGGAGGGTGAGGTAGTGGAGGGTGAGGTAGTGGAGGGTGCGGTAGTGGAGGGTGAGGTAGTGGAGGTGCAGTAGTGGAGGGTGAGGTAGTGGAGGGTGAAGTAGTGGAGGGTGAGGTAGTGGAGGGTGAGGTAGTGGAGGGTGCGGTAGTGGAGGGTGAGGTAGTGGAGGGTGCGGTAGTGGACGGTGAGGTAGTGGAGGTGCAGTAGTGGAGGGCGAGGTAGTGGAGGGTGCGGTAGTGGAGGGTGCGGTAGTGGAGGGTGCGGTAGTGGAGGGTGAGGTAGTGGAGGGTGAGGTAGTGGAGGGTGCGGTAGTGGAGGGTGAGATAGTGGAGGGTGCGGTAGTGGAGGGTGAGGTAGTGGAGGGTGAGGGAGTGGAGGGTGAGGTAGTGGAGGGTGAGGTCGTGGAGGGTGCGGTAGTGGAGGGTGAGGTAGTGGAGGGTGAGGTAGTGGATGGTGTGGTAGTGGAGGGTGAGGTAGTGGAGGGTGCGGTAGTGGAGGGTGAGGTAGTGGAGGATGCAGTAGTGGAGGGTGAGGTAGTGGAGGGTGCGGTAGTGGAGGGTGAGGTAGTGGAGGGTGAGGGAGTGGAGGGTGAGGTAGTGGAGGGTGAGGGAGTGGAGGGTGAGGTAGTGGAGGGTGAGGTCGTGGAGGGTGCGGTAGTGGAGGGTGCGGTAGTGGAGGGTGCGGTAGTGGAGGGTGAGGTAGTGGAGGGTGAGGTAGTGGAGGGTGAGGTAGTGGAGGGTGCGGTAGTGGAGGGTGAGGTAGTGGAGGGTGTGGTAGTGGAGGGTGAGGTAGTGGAGGGTGCGGTAGTGGAGGGTGAGGTAGTGGAGGGTGAGGGAGTGGAGGGTGAGGTAGTGGAGGGTGAGGTAGTGGAGGTGCGGTAGTGGAGGGTGAGGTAGTGGAGGGTGAGGTAGTGGAGGGTGAGGTAGTGGAGGGTGAGGTAGTGGAGGTGCGGTAGTGGAGGGTGCGGTAGTGGAGGGTGAGGTAGTGGAGGGTGCGGTAGTGGAGGGTGCGGTAGTGGAGGGTGAGGTAGTGGAGGGTGAGGTAGTGGAGGGTGTGGTAGTGGAGGGTGAGGTAGTGGAGGGTGCGCTAGTGGACGGTGAGGTAGTGGAGGGTGAGGTAGTGGAGGGTGAGGTAGTGGAGGGTGCGGTAGTGGAGGGTGCGGTAGTGGAGGTGAGGGTGCGGTAGTGGAGGGTGAGGTAGTGGAGGGTGAGGTAGTGGAGGGTGCGGTAGTGGAGGGTGTGGTAGTGGAGGGTGTGGCAGTGGAGGGTGAGGTAGTGGAGGGTGAGGTAGTGGAGGGTGAGGTAGTGGAGGGTGCGGTAGTGGAGGGTGTGGTAGTGGAGGGTGTGGTAGAGGAGGGTGAGGTAGTGGAGGGTGCGGTAGTGGAGGGTGTGGTAGTGGAGGGTGTGGTAGAGGAGGGTGAGGTAGTGGAGGGTGAGGTAGTGGAGGGTGAGGTAGTGGAGGGTGCGGTAGTGGAGGGTGAGGTAGTGGAGGGTGAGGTAGTGGAGGGTGCGGTAGTGGAGGGTGTGGTAGTGGAGGGTGTGGTAGAGGAGGGTGAGGTAGTGGAGGGTGAGGTAGTGGAGGGTGAGGTAGTGGAGGGTGCGGTAGTGGAGGGTGAGGTAGTGGAGGGTGCGGTAGTGGAGGGTGTGGTAGTGGAGGGTGTGGTAGAGGAGGGTGAGGTAGTGGAGGGTGAGGTAGTGGAGGGTGCGGTAGTGGAGGGTGAGGTAGTGGAGGGTGCGGTAGTGGAGGGTGAGGTAGTGGAGGTGCGGTAGTGGAGGGTGAGGTAGTGGAGGGTGCGGTAGTGGAGGTGAGGGTGCGTTAGTGGAGGGTGAGGTAGTGGAGGGTGAGGTAGTAGAGGGTGAGGTAGTGGAGGGTGCGGTAGTGGAGGGTGAGGTAGTGGAGGGTGCGGTAGTGGAGGGTGCGGTAGTGGAGGGTGAGGTAGTGGAGGGTGCGGTAGTGGAGGGTGAGGTAGTGGAGGTGCGGTAGTGGAGGGTGAGGTAGTGGAGGGTGCGGTAGTGGAGGTGAGGGTGCGTTAGTGGAGGGTGAGGTGGTGGAGGGTGAGGTAGTGGAGGGTGTGGTAGTGGAGGGTGCGGTAGTGGAGGTGAGGGTGAGGTAGTGGAGGGTGAGGTAGTGGAGGGTGAGGTAGTGGAGGGTGCGGTATTGGAGGGTGAGGTAGTGGAGGGTGCGGTAGTGGAGGGTGCGGTAGTGGAGGTGAGGCTGAGATAGTGGAGGGTGAGGTAGTGGAGGGTGAGGTAGTGGAGGGTGCGGTAGTGGAGGTGAGGGTGAGGTAGTGGAGGTGCGGTAGTGGAGGTGAGGGTGAGGTAGTGGAGGGTGAGGTAGTGGAGGGTGAGGTAGTGGAGGGTGTGGTAGTGGAGGGTGAGGTAGTGGAGGGTGTGGTAGTGGAGGGTGAGGTAGTGGAGGGTGTGGTAGTGGAGGGTGCGGTAGTGGAGGGTGAGGTAGTGGAGGGTGAGGTAGTGGAGGGTGTGGTAGTGGAGGGTGCGGTAGTGGAGGGTGAGGTAGTGGAGGGTGAGGTAGTGGAGGGTGTGGTAGTGGAGGGTGTGGTAGTGGAGGGTGAGGTAGTGGAGGGTGAGGTAGTGGAGGGTGTGGTAGTGGAGGGTGAGATAGTGGAGGGTGCGGTAGTGGAGGGTGCGGTAGTGGAGGGTGAGGTAGTGGAGGGTGTGGTAGTGGAGGGTGAGGTAGTGGAGGGTGTGGTAGTGGAGGGTGAGATAGTGGAGGGTGCGGTGGTGGAGGGTGCGGTAGTGGAGGGTGAGGTAGTGGAGGGTGTGGTAGTGGAGGGGGCTGTAGTGGAGGGTGTGGTAGTGGAGGGTGAGGTAGTGGAGGGTGCGGTAGTGGAGGGTGAGGTAGTGGAGGGTGAGGTAGTGGAGGGTGAGTTAGTGGAGGGTGAGGTAGTGGAGGGTGAGTTAGTGGAGGGTGTGGTAGTGGAGGGGGCTGTAGTGGAGGGTGTGGTAGTGGAGGGGGAGGTAGTGGAGGGTGAGGTAGTGGAGGGTGAGTTAGTGGAGGGTGAGGTAGTGGAAGGTGAGGTAGTGGAGGGTGAGGTAGTGGAGGGTGAGGTAGTGGAGGGTGCGGTAGTGGAGGGTGAGGTAGTGGAGGGTGAGGTAGTGGAGGTGCGGTAGTGGAGGGTGAGGTAGTGGAGGGTGAGGTAGTGGAGGGTGAGGTAGTGGAGGGTGAGGTAGTGGAGGTGCGGTAGTGGAGGGTGAGGTAGTGGAGGGTGCGGTAGTGGAGGGTGCGGTAGTGGAGGGTGCGGTAGTGGAGGGTGAGGTAGTGGAGGGTGAGGTAGTGGAGGGTGAGGTAGTGGAGGGTGCGGTAGTGGAGGGTGAGGTAGTGGAGGGTGCGGTAGTGGAGGGTGCGGTAGTGGAGGGTGAGGTAGTGGAGGGTGAGGTAGTGGAGGGTGCGGTAGTGGAGGGTGCGGTAGTGGAGGGTGAGGTAGTGGAGGGTGAGGTAGTGGAGGGTGAGGTAGTGGAGGGTGAGGTAGTGGAGGGTGCGGTAGTGGAGGGTGAGGTAGTGGAGGGTGCGGTAGTGGAGGGTGAGGTAGTGGAGGGTGAGGTAGTGGAGGGTGAGGTGGTGGAGGGTGAGGTAGTGGAGGGTGTGGTAGTGGAGGGTGAGGTAGTGGAGGGTGAGGTAGTGGAGGGTGCGGTAGTGGAGGGTGTGGTAGTAGAGGGTGTGGTAGAGGAGGGTGAGGTAGTGGAGGGTGAGGAAGTGGAGGGTGTGGTAGTGGAGGGTGTGGTAGTGGAGGGTGTGGAAGTGGAGGGTGAGGTAGTGGAGGGTGAGGTAGTGGAGGGTGCGGTAGTGGAGGGTGCGGTAGTGGAGGGTGAGGTAGTGGAGGTGCGGTAGTGGAGGGTGAGGTAGTGGAGGGTGAGGTAGTGGAGGGTGAGGTAGTGGAGGGTGTGGTAGTGGAGGGTGAGGTAGTGGAGGGTGAGGTAGTGGAGGGTGCGGTAGTGGAGGGTGAGGTAGTGGAGGGTGCGGTAGTGGAGGGTGAGGTGGTGGAGGGTGAGGTAGTGGAGGGTGAGGTAGTGGAGGGTGAGGTTGTGGAGGGTGCGGTAGTGGAGGGTGAGGTAGTGGAGGGTGAGGTAGTGGAGGGTGCGGTAGTGGAGGGTGAGGTAGTGGAGGGTGCGGTAGTGGAGGGTGAGGTAGTGGAGGGTGAGGTAGTGGAGGTGCGGTAGTGGAGGGTGAGGTAGTGGAGGGTGAGGTAGTGGAGGGTGAGGTAGTGGAGGTGCGGTAGTGGAGGGTGCGGTAGTGGAGGGTGCGGTAGTGGAGGGTGAGGTAGTGGAGGGTGCGGTAGTGGAGGGTGAGGTAGTGGAGGGTGAGGTAGTGGAGGGTGAGGTAGTGGAGGGTGCGGTAGTGGAGGGTGAGGTAGTGGAGGGTGCGGTAGTGGAGGGTGCGGTAGTGGAGGGTGAGGTAGTGGAGGGTGAGGTAGTGGAGGGTGCGGTAGTGGAGGGTGAGGTAGTGGAGGGTGAGGTAGTGGAGGGTGAGGTAGTGGAGGGTGCAGTAGTGGAGGGTGAGGTAGTGGAGGGTGCGGTAGTGGAGGGTGCGGTAGTGGAGGGTGAGGTAGTGGAGGGTGCGGTAGTGGAGGGTGTGGTAGTGGAGGGTGCGGTAGTGGAGGGTGAGGTAGTGGAGGGTGCGGTAGTGGAGGGTGAGGTAGTGGAGGGTGCGGTAGTGGAGGGTGAGGTAGTGGAGGGTGAGGTAGTGGAGGGTGAGGTAGTGGAGGGTGCGGTAGTGGAGGGTGAGGTAGTGGAGGGTGAGGTGGTGGAGGGTGAGGTAGTGGAGGGTGTGGTAGTGGAGGGTGAGGTAGTGGAGGGTGCGGTAGTGGAGGGTGCGGTAGTGGAGGTGAGGGTGCGGTAGTGGAGGGTGAGGTAGTGGAGGGTGAGGTAGTGGAGGGTGCGGTAGTGGAGGGTGTGGTAGTGGAGGGTGCGGTAGTGGAGGGTGAGGTAGTGGAGGGTGCGGTAGTGGAGGGTGCGGTTGTGGAGGGTGAGGTAGTGGAGGGTGTGGTAGTGGAGGGTGAGGTAGTGGAGGGTGTGGTAGTGGAGGGGGCTGTAGTGGAGGGTGTGGTAGTGGAGGGTGAGGTAGTGGAGGGTGTGGTAGAGGAGGGTGAGGTAGTGGAGGGTGAGGAAGTGGAGGGTGTGGTAGTGGAGGGTGTGGTAGTGGAGGGTGTGGTAGAGGAGGGTGAGGTAGTGGAGGGTGAGGAAGTGGAGGGTGCGGTTGTGGAGGGTGAGGTAGTGGAGGGTGTGGTAGTGGAGGGTGAGGTAGTGGAGGGTGTGGTAGTGGAGGGGGCTGTAGTGGAGGGTGTGGTAGTGGAGGGTGAGGTAGTGGAGGGTGTGGTAGAGGAGGGTGAGGTAGTGGAGGGTGAGGAAGTGGAGGGTGTGGTAGTGGAGGGTGAGGTAGTGGAGGGTGAGGAAGTGGAGGGTGTGGTAGTGGAGGGTGTGGTAGTGGAGGGTGTGGTAGTGGAGGGTGAGGTAGTGGAGGGTGCGGTAGTGGAGGGTGCGGTAGTGGAGGGTGAGGTAGTGGAGGTGCGGTAGTGGAGGGTGAGGTAGTGGAGGGTGAGGTAGTGGAGGGTGAGGTAGTGGAGGGTGTGGTAGTGGAGGGTGAGGTAGTGGAGGGTGAGGTAGTGGAGGGTGCGGTAGTGGAGGGTGAGGTAGTGGAGGGTGCGGTAGTGGAGGGTGAGGTGGTGGAGGGTGAGGTAGTGGAGGGTGAGGTAGTGGAGGGTGAGGTTGTGGAGGGTGTGGTAGAGGAGGGTGAGGTAGTGGAGGGTGAGGTAGTGGAGGGTGAGGTAGTGGAGGGTGAGGTGGTGGAGGGTGAGGTAGTGGAGGGTGAGGTAGTGGAGGGTGCGGTGGTGGAGGGTGAGGTAGTGGAGGGTGAGGTAGTGGAGGGTGCGGTAGTGGACGGTGAGGTAGTGGAGGTGTGGTAGTGGAGGGTGAGGTAGTGGAGGGTGAGGTAGTGGAGGGTGCGGTAGTGGAGGGTGAGGTAGTGGAGGTGCGGTAGTGGAGGGTGAGGTAGTGGAGGGTGCGGTAGTGGAGGGTGCGGTAGTGGAGGGTGAGGTAGTGGAGGGTGAGTTAGTGGAGGGTGAGGTAGTGGAGGGTGAGGAAGTGGAGGGTGAGGTAGTGGAGGGTGCGGTAGTGGAGGGTGAGGTAGTGGAGGGTGAGGTAGTGGAGGGTGAGGTAGTGGAGGGTGCGTTAGTGGAGGGTGAGGTGGTGGAGGGTGAGGTAGTGGAGGGTGTGGTAGTGGAGGGGGCTGTAGTGAAGGGTGAGGTAGTGGAGGGTGAGGTAGTGGAGGGTGCGGTTGTGGAGGGTGAGGTAGTGGAGGGTGTGGTAGTGGAGGGTGAGGTAGTGGAGGGTGTGGTAGTGGAGGGGGCTGTAGTGGAGGGTGTGGTAGTGGAGGGTGAGGTAGTGGAGGGTGTGGTAGTGGAGGGGGCTGTAGTGGAGGGTGAGGTAGTGGAGGGGGAGGTAGTGGAGGGTGCGGTAGTGGAGGGTGAGGTAGTGGAGGGTGAGGTAGTGGAGGGTGCGGTAGTGGAGGGTGAGGTAGTGGAGGGTGAGTTAGTGGAGGGTGAGGTAGTGGAGGGTGAGGTAGTGGAGGGTGAGGTAGTGGAGGGTGAGGTAGTGGAGGGTGCGGTAGTGGAGGGTGAGGTAGTGGAGGGTGTGGTTGTGGAGGGTGAGGTAGTGGAGGGTGAGGTAGTGGAGGGTGTGGTAGTGGAGGGTGAGGTAGTGGAGGGTGCGGTAGTGGAGGGTGAGGTAGTGGAGGGTGAGGTAGTGGAGGGTGTGGTAGTGGAGGGTGAGGTAGTGGAGGGTGAGGTAGTGGAGGGTGCGGTAGTGGAGGGTGTGGTAGTGGAGGGTGTGGTAGAGGCGGGTGAGGTAGTGGAGGGTGAGGTAGTGGAGGGTGAGGTAGTGGAGGGTGCGGTAGTGGAGGGTGAGGTAGTGGAGGGAGCAGTAGTGGAGGGTGAGGTGGTGGAGGGTGAGGTAGTGGAGGGTGAGGTAGTGGAGGGTGAGGTAGTGGAGGGTGCGGTAGTGGAGGGTGAGGTAGTGGAGGGTGCGGTAGTGGAGGGTGCGGTAGTGGAGGGTGAGGTAGTGGAGGGTGCGGTAGTGGAGGTGCGGTAGTGGAGGGTGAGGTAGTGGAGGGTGAGGTAGTGGAGGGTGTGGTAGTGGAGGGTGAGGTAGTGGAGGGTGAGGTAGTGGAGGGTGTGGTAGTGGAGGGTGAGGTAGTGGAGGGTGAGGTAGTGGAGGGTGCGGTAGTGGAGGGTGAGGTAGTGGAGGGTGAGGTAGTGGAGGGTGTGGTAGTGGAGGGTGAGGTAGTGGAGGGTGAGGTAGTGGAGGGTGAGGTAGTGGAGGTGCGGTAGTGGAGGGTGAGGTAGTGGAGGGTGAGGTAGTGGAGGGTGTGGTAGTGGAGGGTGAGGTAGTGGAGGGTGAGGTAGTGGAGGGTGTGGTAGTGGAGGGTGAGGTAGTGGAGGGTGAGGTAGTGGAGGGTGCGGTAGTGGAGGGTGAGGTAGTGGAGGGTGAGGTAGTGGAGGGTGTGGTAGTGGAGGGTGAGGTAGTGGAGGGTGAGGTAGTGGAGGGTGCGGTAGTGGAGGGTGTGGTAGTGGAGGGAGCAGTAGTGGAGGGTGAGGTGGTGGAGGGTGAGGTAGTGGAGGGTGTGGTAGTGGAGGGTGAGGTAGTGGAGGGTGAGGTAGTGGAGGGTGTGGTAGTGGAGGGTGAGGTAGTGGAGGGTGAGGTAGTGGAGGGTGCGGTAGTGGAGGGTGAGGTAGTGGAGGGTGAGGTAGTGGAGGGTGAGGTAGTGGAGGGTGAGGTAGTGGAGGGTGAGGTAGTGGAGGGAGCAGTAGTGGAGGGTGAGGTGGTGGAGGGTGAGGTAGTGGAGGGTGAGGTAGTGGAGGGTGCGGTAGTGGAGGGTGAGGTAGTGGAGGGTGCGGTAGTGGAGGGTGAGGTAGTGGAGGTGCAGTAGTGGAGGGTGAGGTAGTGGAGGGTGAGGTAGTGGAGGGTGTGGTAGTGGAGGGTGAGGTAGTGGAGGGTGAGGTAGTGGAGGGTGAGGTAGTGGAGGGTGTGGTAGTGGAGGGTGAGGTAGTGGAGGTGCGTTAGTGGAGGGTGAGGTAGTGGAGGGTGAGGTAGTGGAGGGTGTGGTAGTGGAGGGTGAGGTAGTGGAGGGTGAGGTAGTGGAGGGTGTGGTAGTGGAGGGTGAGGTAGTGGAGGGTGAGGTAGTGGAGGGTGCGGTAGTGGAGGGTGTGGTAGTGGAGGGTGTGGTAGAGGAGGGTGAGGTATTGGAGGGTGAGGTAGTGGAGGGTGAGGTAGTGGATGGTGCGGTAGTGGAGGGTGAGGTAGTGGAGGGAGCAGTAGTGGAGGGTGAGGTGGTGGAGGGTGAGGTAGTGGAGGGTGAGGTAGTGGAGGGTGAGGTAGTGGAGGGTGCGGTAGTGGAGGGTGAGGTAGTGGAGGGTGCGGTAGTGGAGGGTGAGGTAGTGGAGGTGCGGTAGTGGAGGGTGAGGTAGTGGAGGGTGTGGTAGTGGAGGGTGAGGTAGTGGAGGGTGCGGTAGTGGAGGGTGAGGTAGTGGAGGGTGCGGTAGTGGAGGGTGAGGTAGTGGAGGGTGAGGTAGTGGAGGGTGTGGTAGTGGAGGGTGCGGTAGTGGAGGGTGAGGTAGTGGAGGGTGCGGTAGTGGAGGGTGTGGTAGTGGATGGTGCGGTAGTGGAGGGTGAGGTGGTGGAGGGTGAGGTAGTGGAGGGTGAGGTGGTGGAGGGTGAGGTAGTGGAGGGTGAGGTAGTGGAGGGTGAGGTAGTGGAGGGTGAGGTAGTGGAGGGTGAGGTAGTGGAGGGTGAGGTGGTGGAGGGTGAGGTAGTGGAGGGTGAGGTAGTGGAGGGTGAGGTAGTGGATGGTGCGGTAGTGGAGGGTGAGGTAGTGGAGGGGGCTGTAGTGGAGGGTGTGGTAGTGGAGGGTGAGGTAGTGGAGGGTGAGGTAGTGGAGGGTGCGGTAGTGGAGGGTGAGGTAGTGGAGGGTGAGGTAGTGGAGGTGCGGTAGTGGAGGGTGCGGTAGTGGAGGGTGAGGTGGTGGAGGGTGCGGTAGTGGAGGGTGCGGTAGTGGAGGGTGCGGAAGTGGAGGGTGAGGTAGTGGAGGGTGAGGTAGTGGAGGGTGAGGTAGTGGAGGGTGTGGTAGTGGAGGGTGCGGTAGTGGAGGGTGAGGTAGTGGAGGGTGCGGTAGTGGAGGGTGAGGTAGTGGATGGTGCGGTAGTGGAGGGTGAGGTAGTGGATGGTGCGGTAGTGGAGGGTGAGGTAGTGGAGGGTGCGGTAGTGGAGGGTGAGGTAGTGGATGGTGCGGTAGTGGAGGGTGAGGTAGTGGAGGGTGCGGTAGTGGAGGGTGAGGTAGTGGAGGGTGTGGTAGTGGAGGGGGCTGTAGTGGAGGGTGTGGTAGTGGAGGGTGAGGTAGTGGAGGGGGAGGTAGTGGAGGGTGCAGTAGTGGAGGGTGAGGTAGTGGAGGATGAGGTAGTGGAGGGTGAGGTAGTGGAGGGTGCGGTAGTGGAGGGTGAGGTATTGGAGGGTGAGTTAATGGAGGGTGAGGTAGTGGAGGGTGCTGTAGTGGAGGGTGAGGTAGTGGAGGGTGAGTTAGTGGAGGGTGCGGTAGTGGAGGGTGTGGTAGTGGAGGGTGTGGTAGAGGAGGGTGAGGTAGTGGAGGGTGAGGTAGTGGAGGGTGAGGTAGTGGAGGGTGCGGTAGTGGAGGGTAAGGTAGTGGAGGGAGCAGTAGTGGAGGGTGAGGTGGTGGAGGGTGAGGTAGTGGAGGGTGAGGTAGTGGAGGGTGCGGTAGTGGAGGGTGAGGTAGTGGAGGGTGCGGTAGTGGAGGGTGAGGTAGTGGAGGTGCGGTAGTGGAGGGTGAGGTAGTGGAGGGTGAGGTAGTGTAGGGTGAGGTAGTGGAGGGTGAGGTAGTGGAGGGTGAGGTAGTGGAGGGTGAGGTAGTGGAGGGTGAGGTAGTGGAGGGTGCGGTAGTGGAGGGTGAGGTAGTGGAGGGTGAGGTAGTGGAGGGTGTGGTAGTGGAGGGTGTGGTAGTGTAGGGTGAGGTAGTGGAGGGTGAGGTAGTGGAGGGTGAGGTAGTGGAGGGTGAGGTAGTGGAGGGTGAGGTAGTGGAGGGTGCGGTAGTGGAGGGTGAGGTAGTGGAGGGTGAGGTAGTGGAGGGTGAGGTAGTGGAGGGTGTGGTAGTGTAGGGTGAGGTAGTGGAGGGTGAGGTAGTGGAGGGTGAGGTAGTGGAGGGTGAGGTAGTGTAGGGTGAGGTAGTGGAGGGTGAGGTAGTGGAGGGTGTGGTAGTGTAGGGTGAGGTAGTGGAGGGTGAGGTAGTGGAGGGTGAGGTAGTGGAGGGTGAGGTAGTGGAGGGTGAGGTAGTGGAGGGTGTGGTAGTGGAGGGTGCGGTAGTGGAGGGTGAGGTAGTGGAGGGTGCGGTAGTGGAGGGTGTGGTAGTGGATGGTGCGGTAGTGGAGGGTGAGGTGGTGGAGGGTGAGGTAGTGGAGGGTGAGGTGGTGGAGGGTGAGGTAGTGGAGGGTGAGGTAGTGGAGGGTGAGGTAGTGGAGGGTGCGGTAGTGGAGGGTGAGGTAGTGGATGGTGAGGTAGTGGAGGGTGAGGTAGTGGAGGGTGAGGTAGTGGAGGGTGAGGTGGTGGAGGGTGAGGTAGTGGAGGGTGAGGTAGTGGAGGGTGAGGTAGTGGAGGGTGAGGTAGTGGAGGGTGCGGTAGTGGAGGGTGAGGTAGTGGATGGTGCGGTAGTGGAGGGTGAGGTAGTGGATGGTGAGGTAGTGGAGGGTGAGGTAGTGGAGGGTGCGGTAGTGGATGGTGCGGTAGTGGAGGGTGAGGTAGTGGAGGGTGAGGTAGTGGATGGTGAGGTAGTGGAGGGTGAGGTAGTGGAGGGTGCGGTAGTGGAGGGTGCGGTAGTGGAGGGTGAGGTAGTGGATGGTGAGGTAGTGGATGGTGAGGTAGTGGATGGTGAGGTAGTGGAGGGTGCGGTAGTGGAGGGTGCGGTAGTGGAGGGTGAGGTAGTGGAGGGTGTGGTAGTGGAGGGTGCGGTAGTGGAGGGTGAGGTAGTGGAGGGTGTGGTAGTGGAGGGGGCTGTAGTGGAGGGTGAGGTAGTGGAGGGGGAGGTAGTGGAGGGTGCGGTAGTGGAGGGTGAGGTAGTGGAGGGTGAGGTAGTGGATGGTGAGGTAGTGGATGGTGAGGTAGTGGAGGGTGCGGTAGTGGAGGGTGAGGTAGTGGAGGGTGAGGTAGTGGAGGGTGAGGTAGTGGATGGTGCGGTAGTGGAGGGTGAGGTAGTGGAGGGTGAGGTAGTGGATGGTGAGGTAGTGGATGGTGAGGTAGTGGAGGGTGCGGTAGTGGAGGGTGCGGTAGTGGAGGGTGAGGTAGTGGAGGGTGCGGTAGTGGAGGGTGAGGTAGTGGATGGTGCGGTAGTGGAGGGTGAGGTAGTGGAGGGTGAGGTAGTGGATGGTGAGGTAGTGGATGGTGAGGTAGTGGAGGGTGCGGTAGTGGAGGGTGCGGTAGTGGAGGGTGAGGTAGTGGAGGGTGCGGTAGTGGAGGGTGAGGTAGTGGATGGTGCGGTAGTGGAGGGTGAGGTAGTGGAGGGGGCTGTAGTGGAGGGTGAGGTAGTGGAGGGTGTGGTAGTGGAGGGTGAGGTAGTGGAGGGTGAGGTGGTGGAGGGTGAGGTAGTGGAGGGTGCGGTAGTGGAGGGTGAGGTAGTGGAGGGTGAGGTAGTGGAGGGTGAGGTAGTGGAGGTGCGGTAGTGGAGGGTGCGGTAGTGGAGGGTGAGGTGGTGGAGGGTGCGGTAGTGGAGGGTGCGGTAGTGGAGGGTGAGGTAGTGGAGGTGCGGTAGTGGAGGGTGCGGTAGTGGAGGGTGAGGTGGTGGAGGGTACGGTAGTGGAGGGTGCGGTAGTGGAGGGTGAGGTAGTGGAGGGTGAGGTAGTGGAGGGTGAGGTAGTGGAGGGTGTGGTAGTGGAGGGTGCGGTAGTGGAGGGTGAGGTAGTGGAGTGTGTGGTAGTGGAGGGTGAGGTAGTGGAGGTGCGGTAGTGGAGGGTGCGGTAGTGGAGGGTGAGGTGGTGGAGGGTGCGGTAGTGGAGGGTGCGGTAGTGGAGGGTGAGGTAGTGGAGGTGCGGTAGTGGAGGGTGCGGTAGTGGAGGGTGAGGTGGTGGAGGGTACGGTAGTGGAGGGTGCGGTAGTGGAGGGTGCGGTAGTGGAGGGTGAGGTAGTGGAGGGTGAGGTAGTGGAGGGTGAGGTAGTGGAGGGTGTGGTAGTGGAGGGTGCGGTAGTGGAGGGTGAGGTAGTGGAGGGTGCGGTAGTGGAGGGTGAGGTAGTGGATGGTGCGGTAGTGGAGGGTGAGGTAGTGGAGGGTGCGGTAGTGGAGGGTGCGGTAGTGGAGGGTGTGGTAGTGGAGGGGGCTGTAGTGGAGGGTGAGGTAGTGGAGGGGGAGGTAGTGGAGGGTGCGGTAGTGGAGGGTGCGGTAGTGGAGGGTGAGGTAGTGGAGGGTGAGGTAGTGGAGGGTGAGGTAGTGGAGGGTGCGGTAGTGGAGGGTGAGGTAGTGGAGGGTGAGGTAGTGGAGGGTGAGTTAGTGGAGCGTGAGGTAGTGGAGGGTGCTGTAGTGGAGGGTGAGGTAGTGGAGGGTGAGGTAGTGGAGGGTGAGGTAGTGGAGGGTGCGGTAGTGGAGGGTGAGGTATTGGAGGGTGAGTTAGTGGAGGGTGAGGTAGTGGAGGGTGCTGTAGTGGAGGGTGAGGTAGTGGAGGGTGAGTTAGTGGAGCGTGAGGTAGTGGAGGGTGCTGTAGTGGAGGGTGAGGTAGTGGAGGGTGAGGTAGTGGAGGGTGAGGTAGTGGAGGGTGAGGTAGTGGAGGGTGCGGTAGTGGAGGGTGAGGTATTGGAGGGTGAGTTAGTGGAGGGTGAGGTAGTGGAGGGTGCTGTAGTGGAGGGTGAGGTAGTGGAGGGTGAGGTAGTGGAGGGTGCTGTAGTGGAGGGTGAGGTAGTGGAGGGTGAGTTAGTGGAGGGTGAGGTAGTGGAGGGTGCTGTAGTGGAGGGTGAGGTAGTGGAGGGTGAGGTAGTGGAGGGTGCGGTAGTGGAGGGTAAGTTAGTGGAGGTTGCGGTAGTGGAGGGTGAGGTAGTGGAGGGTGAGGTAGTGGAGGGTGAGGTAGTGGAGGTGCGGTAGTGGCGGGTGAGGTAGTGGAGGGTGAGGTAGTGGAGGGTGAGGTAGTGGAGGGTGTGGTAGTGGAGGGTGAGGTAGTGGAGGGTGCGGTAGTGGAGGGTGAGGTAGTGGAGGGTGCGGTAGTGGAGGGTGAGGTAGTGGAGGGTGAGGTAGTGGAGGGTGCGGTAGTGGAGGGTGTGGTAGTGGAGGGTGAGGTAGTGGAGGGTGAGGTATTGGAGGGTGAGGTAGTGGAGGGTGAGGTGGTGGAGGGTGTGGTAGTGGAGGGTGAGGTAGTGGAGGGTGTGGTAGTGGAGGGTGAGGTGGTGGAGGGTGCGGTAGTGGAGGTGCGGTAGTGGAGGGTGAGGTAGTGGAGGGTGAGGTAGTGGAGGGTGCGGTAGTGGAGGGTGTGGTAGTGGAGGGTGAGGTAGTGGAGGGTAAGGTAGTGGAGGGTGTGGTAGTGGAGGGTGAGGTAGTGGAGGGTGAGGTAGTGGAGGGTGAGGTAGTGGAGGGTGTGGGAGTGGAGGGTGAGGTAGTGGAGGGTGAGGTAGTGGAGGGTGTGGGAGTGGAGGGTGAGGTAGTGGAGGGTGAGGTAGTGGAGGGTGAGGTAGTGGAGGGTGTGGTAGTGGAGGGTGAGGTGGTGGAGGGTGTGGTAGTGGAGGGTGAGGTAGTGGAGGGTGCGGTAGTGGAGGGTGAGGTAGTGGAGGGTGTGGTAGTGGAGGGTGCGGTAGTGGAGGGTGAGGTAGTGGAGGGTGCGGTAGTGGAGGGTGAGGTAGTGGAGGGTGAGGTAGTGGATGGTGAGGTAGTGGAGGGTGAGGTAGTGGAGGTGCGGTAGTGGAGGGTGCGGTAGTGGAGGGTGAGGTAGTGGAGGGTGCGGTAGTTGAGGGTGAGGTAGTGGAGGGTGAGGTAGTGGAGGGTGTGGTAGTGGAGGGTGTGGTAGTGGAGGGTGTGGTAGTGGAGGGTGCGGTAGTGGAGGGTGAGGTAGTGGAGGGTGCGGTAGTGGAGGGTGAGGTAGTGGAGGGTGAGGTAGTGGATGGTGAGGTAGTGGAGGGTGAGGTAGTGGAGGTGCGGTAGTGGAGGGTGCGGTAGTGGAGGGTGAGGTAGTGGAGGGTGTGGTAGTGGAGGGTGAGGTAGTGGAGGGTGTGGTAGTGGAGGGTGAGGTAGTGGAGGGTGCGGTAGTGGAGGGTGAGGTAGTGGAGGTGCGGTAGTGGAGGGTGTGGTAGTGGAGGGTGTGGTAGAGGAGGGTGAGGTAGTGGAGGGTGAGGAAGTGGAGGGTGTGGTAGTGGAGAGTGTGGTAGTGGAGGGTGTGGTAGTGGAGGGTGAGGTAGTGGAGGGTGAGGTAGTGGAGGGTGCGGTAGTGGGGGGTGAGGTAGTGGAGGGTGAGGTCGTGGAGGGTGAGGTAGTGGAGGGTGAGGTAGTGGAGGGTGCGGTAGTGGAGGGTGACGTAGTGGAGGGTGCGGTAGTGGAGGGTGAGGTAGTGGAGGGTGAGGTAGTGGAGGGTGCGGTAGTGGAGGGTGAGGTAGTGGAGGGTGAGGTAGTGGAGGGTGTGGTAGTGGAGGGTGAGGTAGTGGAGGGTGAGGTAGTGGAGGGTGCGGTAGTGGAGGGTGAGGTAGTGGAGGGTGCCGTAGTGGAGGGTGAGGTAGTGGAGGGTGAGGTGGTGGAGGGTGTGGTAGTGGAGGGTGAGGTAGTGGAGGGTGAGGTAGTGGAGGGTGCGGTAGTGGAGGGTGAGGTAGTGGAGGGTGTGGTAGTGGAGGGTGAGGTAGTGGAGGGTGAGGTAGTGGAGGGTGTGGTAGTGGAGGGTGCGGTAGTGGAGGGTGAGGTAGTGGAGGGTGCGGTAGTGGAGGGTGAGGTAGTGGAGGGTGAGGTAGTGGAGGTGCGGTAGTGGAGGGTGCGGTAGTGGAGGGTGAGGTAGTGGAGGGTGTGGTAGTGGAGGGTGAGGTAGTGGAGGGTGAGGTAGTGGAGGGTGAGGTAGTGGAGGTGCGGTAGTGGAGGGTGCGGTAGTGGAGGGTGAGGTAGTGGAGGGTGTGGTAGTGGAGGGTGAGGTAGTGGAGGGTGTGGTAGTGGAGGGTGAGGTAGTGGAGGGTGAGGTAGTGGAGGGTGAGGTAGTGGAGGGTGAGGTAGTGGAGGTGCGGTAGTGGAGGTGCGGTAGTGGAGGGTGAGGTAGTGGAGGGTGTGGTAGTGGAGGGTGAGGTAGTGGAGGGTGAGGTAGTGGAGGGTGTGGTAGTGGAGGGTGAGGTAGTGGAGGGTGTGGTAGTGGAGGGTGAGGTAGTGGAGGGAGCGGTAGTGGAGGGTGAGGTAGTGGAGGGTGAGGTGGTGGAGGGTGTGGTAGTGGAGGGTGAGGGAGTGGAGGGCGAGGTAGTGGATGGTGTGGTAGTGGAGGGTGAGGTAGTGGAGGGTGAGGTATTGGAGGGTGAGGTAGTGGAGGGTGAGGTGGTGGAGGGTGTGGTAGTGGAGGGTGAGGTAGTGGAGGGTGAGGTGGTGGAGGGTGTGGTAGTGGAGGGTGAGGGAGTGGAGGGCGAGGTAGTGGATGGTGTGGTAGTGGAGGGTGAGGTAGTGGAGGGTGAGGTATTGGAGGGTGAGGTAGTGGAGGGTGAGGTGGTGGAGGGTGTGGTAGTGGAGGGTGAGGTAGTGGAGGGTGAGGTGGTGGAGGGTGCGGTAGTGGAGGTGCGGTAGTGGAGGGTGAGGTAGTGGAGGGTGAGGTAGTGGAGGGTGCGGTAGTGGAGGGTGAGGTGGTGGAGGGTGCGGTAGTGGAGGTGCGGTAGTGGAGGGTGAGGTAGTGGAGGGTGAGGTGGTGGAGGGTGTGGTAGTGGAGGGTGAGGTGGTGGAGGGTGCGGTAGTGGAGGTGCGGTAGTGGAGGGTGAGGTAGTGGAGGGTGAGGTAGTGGAGGGTGCGGTAGTGGAGGGTGTGGTAGTGGAGGGTGAGGTAGTGGAGGGTGTGGTAGTGGAGGGTGAGGTAGTGGAGGGTGAGGTAGTGGAGGGTGCGGTAGTGGAGGGTGCGGTAGTGGAGGGTGAGGTAGTGGAGGGTGAGGTAGTTGAGGGTGAGGTAGTGGAGGGTGAGGTAGTGGAGGGTGAGGTAGTGGAGGGAGTGGTAGTGGATGGTGCGGTAGTGGAGGGTGCGGTAGTGGAGGGTGCGGTAGTGGAGGGTGAGGTAGTGGAGGGTGCGGTAGTGGAGGGTGAGGTAGTGGAGGTGCGGTAGTGGAGGGTGCGGTAGTGGAGGGTGAGGTAGTGGAGGGTGAGGTAGTGGAGGGTGAGGTAGTGGAGGTGCGGTAGTGGAGGGTGAGGTAGTGGAGGGTGAGGTAGTGGAGGGTGAGGTAGTGGAGGTGCGGTAGTGGAGGGTGAGGTAGTGGAGGGTGCGGTAGTGGAGGGTGCGGTAGTGGAGGGTGAGGTAGTGGAGGGTGCGGTAGTGGAGGGTGTGGTAGTGGAGGGTGCAGTAGTGGAGGGTGAGGTAGTGGAGGGTGAGGTAGTGGAGGGTGCGGTAGTGGAGGGTGCAGTAGTGGAGGGTGAGGTAGTGGAGGGTGCGGTAGTGGAGGGTGCGGTAGTGGAGGGTGAGGTAGTGGAGGGTGCGGTAGTGGAGGGTGTGGTAGTGGAGGGTGCGGTAGTGGAGGGTGAGGTAGTGGAGGGTGAGGTAGTGGAGGGTGCGGTAGTGGAGGGTGCGGTAGTGGAGGGTGCGGTAGTGGAGGGTGAGGTAGTGGAGGGTGTGGTAGTGGAGGGTGCAGTAGTGGAGGGTGAGGTAGAGGAAGGTGAGGTAGTGGAGGGTGAGGTAGTGGAGGTTCGGTAGTGGAGGGTGAGGTAGTGGAGGTGCGGTAGTGGAGGGTGAGGTAGTGGAGGTGCGGTAGTGGAGGGTGAGGTAGTGGAGGGTGAGGTAGTGGAAGGTGAGGTAGTGTAGGGTGAGGTAGTGGAGGGTGAGGTAGTGGAGGTGCGGTAGTGGAGGGTGAGGTATTGGAGGGTGAGGTAGTGGAGGGTGTGGTAGTGGAGGTGCGGTAGTGGAGGGTGAGGTAGTGGAGGGTGTGGTAGTGGAGGGTGAGGTAGTGGAGGTGCGGTAGTGGAGGGTGAGGTAGTGGAGGGTGTGGTAGTGGAGGGTGCGGTAGTGGAGGGTGCGGTAGTGGAGGGTGCGGTAGTGGAGGGTGAGGTAGTGGAGGGTGCGGTAGTGGAGGGTGTGGTAGTGGAGGGTGCAGTAGTGGAGGGTGAGGTAGTGGAGGGTGCGGTAGTGGAGGGTGCGGTAGTGGAGGGTGCGGTAGTGGAGGGTGAGGTAGTGGAGGGTGCGGTAGTGGAGGGTGCGGTAGTGGAGGGTGAGGTAGTGGAGGGTGAGGTAGTGGAGGGTGAGGTGGTGGAGGGTGAGGTAGTGGTGGTGCGGTAGAGGAGTGTGTGGTAGTGGAGGGTGCGGTAGTGGAGGGTGAGGTAGTGGAGGTGCGGTAGTGGAGGGTGAGGTAGTGGAGGGTGTGGTAGTGGAGGGTGAGGTAGTGGAGGTGCGGTAGTGGAGGGTGAGGTAGTGGAGGGTGAGGTAGTGGAAGGTGAGGTAGTGTAGGGTGAGGTAGTGGAGGGTGAGGTAGTGGAGGTGCGGTAGTGGAGGGTGAGGTATTGGAGGGTGAGGTAGTGGAGGGTGAGGTAGTGGAGGTGCGGTAGTGGAGGGTGAGGTAGTGGAGGGTGTGGTAGTGGAGGGTGCGGTAGTGGAGGGTGCGGTAGTGGAGGGTGCGGTAGTGGAGGGTGAGGTAGTGGAGGGTGCGGTAGTGGAGGGTGTGGTAGTGGAGGGTGCAGTAGTGGAGGGTGAGGTAGTGGAGGGTGCGGTAGTGGAGGGTGCGGTAGTGGAGGGTGAGGTAGTGGAGGGTGCGGTAGTGGAGAGTGTGGTAGTGGAGGGTGCAGTAGTGGAGGTTGAGGTAGAGGAGGGTGAGGTAGTGGAGGGTGAGGTAGTGGAGGTTCGGTAGTGGAGGGTGAGGTAGTGGAGGTGCGGTAGTGGAGGGTGAGGTAGTGGAGGGTGAGGTGGTGGAGGGTGAGGTAGTGGTGGTTCGGTAGAGGAGGGTGTGGTAGTGGAGGGTGCGGTAGTGGAGGGTGAGGTAGTGGAGGTGCGGTAGTGGAGGGTGAGGTAGTGGAGGGTGTGGTAGTGGAGGTGCGGTAGTGGAGGGTGAGGTAGTGGAGGGTGTGGTAGTGGAGGGTGAGGTAGTGGAGGTGCGGTAGTGGAGGGTGAGGTAGTGGAGGGTGAGGTAGTGGAGGGTGAGGTAGTGGAGGGTGAAGTAGTGGTGGGTGAGGTGGTGGAGGGTGAGGTAGTGGAGGGTGAAGTAGTGGTGGGTGAGGTGGTGGAGGGTGAGGTAGTGGAGGGTGAGGTAGTGGAAGGTGAGGTAGTGGAGGGTGTGGTAGTGGAGGGTTAGGTAGTGGAGGGTGAGGTAGTGGAGGTGCGGTAGTGGAGGGTGAGGTAGTGGAGGGTGTGGTAGTGGAGGGTGAGGTAGTGGAGGGTGAGGTAGTGGAGGGTGAGGTAGTGGAGGATGAAGTAGTAGAGGGTGAGGTGGTGGAGGGTGAGGTAGTGTAGGGTGAGGTAGTGTAGGGTGAAGTAGTGGAGGGTGAGGTAGTGGAGGGTGAGGTAGTGGAGGGTGCGGTAGTGGAGGGTGCGGTAGTGGAGGGTGAGGTAGTGGAGGGTGAGGTAGTGGAAGGTGAGGTAGTGGAGGGTGTGGTAGTGGAGGGTTAGGTAGTGGAGGGTGAGGTGGTGGAGGGTGAGGTAGTGTAGGGTGAGGTAGTGTAGGGTGAAGTAGTGGAGGGTGAGGTAGTGGAGGGTGAGGTAGTGGAGGGTGAGGTAGTGGAGGGTGCGGTAGTGGAGGGTGAGGTAGTGGAGGGTGAGGTGGTGGAGGGTGAGGTAGTGGAGGGTGTGGTAGTGGAGGTGCGGAAGTGGAGGGTGTGGTAGTGGAGGGTGAGGTAGTGGAGGGTGAGGTAGTGGAGGGTGAAGTAGTGGAGGGTGAGGTAGTGGAGGGTGAGGAAGTGGAGGGTGAGGTAGTGGAGGGTGCGGTAGTGGAGGGTGAGGTGGTGGAGGGTGAGGTAGTGGAGGGTGTGGTAGTGGAGGTGCGGTAGTGGAGGGTGCGGTAGAGGAGGGTGAGGTAGTGGAGGGTGAAGTAGTGGAGGGTGAGGTAGTGGAGGGTGAGGTAGTGGAGGGTGTGGTAGTGGAGGGTGAGGTAGTGGAGGGTGAAGTAGTGGAGGGTGAGGTAGTGGAGGGTGAGGTAGTGGAGGGTGAAGTAGTGGAGGGTGAGGTAGTGGAGGGTGAGGTAGTGGAGAGTGTGGTAGTGGAGGGTGAAGTAGTGTAGGGTGAGGTAGTGGAGGGTGTGGTAGTGGAGGGTGCGGTAGTGGAGGGTGAGGTAGTGGAGGGTGCGGTAGTGGAGGGTGAGGTAGTGGAGGGTGTGGTAGTGGAGGGTGAGGTGGTGGAGGGTGAGGTAGTGGAGGGTGTGGTAGTGGAGGTGCGGTGGTGGAGGGTGAGGTATTGGAGGGTGAAGTAGTGGAGGCTGAGGTAGTGGAGGGTGATGTAGTGGAGGGTGAGGTAGTGGAGGGTGAGGTAGTGGAGGCTGAGGTAGTGGAGGGTGCAGTGGTGGAGGGTGAGGTATTGGAGGGTGAGGTAGTGGAGGGTGAGGTGGTGGAGGGTGTGGTAGTGGAGGTGCGGTGGTGGAGGGTGAGGTAGTGGAGGGTGTGGTAGTGGAGGCTGAGGTAGTGGAGGGTGCGGTGGTGGAGGGTGAGGTAGTGGAGGGTGAGGTAGTGGAGGGTGTGGTAGTGGAGGGTGAGGTAGTGGAGGGTGAGGTAGTGGAGGGTGAGGTAGTGGAGGATGTGGTAGTGGAGGGTGATGTAGTGGAGGGTGAGGTAGTGGAGGGTGAGGTAGTGGAGGCTGAGGTAGTGGAGGGTGCGGTGGTGGAGGGTGAGGTAGTGGAGGGTGAGGTAGTGGAGGGTGCGGTAGTGGAGGGTGAGGTAGTGGAGGGTGAGGTGGTGGAGGGTGAGGTGGTGGAGGGTGAGGTAGTGGAGGGTGAGGTAGTGGAGGGTGAGGTATTGGAGGGTGATGTAGTGGAGGGTGAGGTAGTGGAGGGTGAGGTAGTGGAGGGTGAGGTAGTGGAGGGTGAGGTGGTGGAGGGTGAGGTGGTGGAGGGTGAGGTAGTGGAGGGTGATGTAGTGGAGGGTGAGGTGGTGGAGGGTGAGGTAGTGGAGGGTGTGGTAGTGGAGGGTGATGTAGTGGAGTGTGTGGTAGTGGAGGGTGAGGTAGTGGAGTGTGAGGTAGTGGAGGGGGATGTAGTGGAGGGTGAGTTGGTGGAGGGTGCGGTAGTGGAGGGTGCGGTAGTGGAGGGTGCGGTAGTGGAGGGTGAGGTAGTGGAGGGTGAGGTAGTGGAGGTGCGGTAGTGGAGGGTGAGGTAGTGGAGGGTGAGGTAGTGGAGAGTGAGGTAGTGGAGGGTGAGGTGGTGGAGGGTGCGGTAGTGGAGGGTGCGGTGGTGGAGGGTGAGGTAGTGGAGGGTGAGGTAGTGGAGGGTGTGGTAGTGGAGGGTGCGGTAGTGGAGGGTGCGGTAGTGGAGGGTGAGGTAGTGGAGGGTGCGGTAGTGGAGGGTGAGGTGGTGGAGGGTGAGGTCGTGGAGAGTGAGGTAGTGGAGGGTGAGGTAGTGGAGGGTGAGGTAGTGGAGGGTGTGGTAGTGGAGGGTGCGGTAGTGGAGGGTGCGGTAGTGGAGGGTGAGGTAGTGGAGGGTGAGGTAGTGGAGGGTGAGGTGGTGGACGGTGCGGTAGTGGAGGGTGCGGTAGTGGAGGGTGCGGTAGTGGAGGGTGAGGTAGTGGAGGGTGAGGTAGTGGAGGTGCGGTAGTGGAGGGTGAGGTAGTGGAGGGTGAGGTGGTGGAGGGTGCGGTAGTGGAGGGTGCGGTGGTGGAGGGTGAGGTAGTGGAGGGTGAGGTAGTGGAGGGTGAGGTAGTGGAGGGTGTGGTAGTGGAGGGTGCGGTAGTGGAGGGTGCGGTAGTGGAGGGTGAGGTAGTGGAGGGTGAGGTAGTGGAGGGTGAGGTGGTGGAGGGTGCGGTAGTGGAGGGTGCGGTAGTGGAGGGTGCGGTAGTGGAGGGTGAGGTAGTGGAGGGTGAGGTAGTGGAGGTGCGGTAGTGGAGGCTGAGGTAGTGGAGGGTGAGGTAGTGGAGAGTGAGGTAGTGGAGGGTGAGGTGGTGGAGGGTGCGGTAGTGGAGGGTGCGGTAGTGGAGGGTGAGGTAGTGGAGGGTGAGGTAGTGGAGGGTGAGGTAGTGGAGGGTGCAGTGGTGGAGGGTGCGGTAGTGGAGGGTGAAGTAGTGGAGGTGCGGTAGTGGAGGGTGCGGTAGTGGAGGGTGCGGTAGTGGAGGGTGCGGTAGTGGAGGGTGCGGTAGTGGAGGGTGAGGTAGTGGAGGGTGAGGTGGTGGAGGGTGCGGTAGTGGAGGGTGAGGTAGTGGAGGTGCGGTAGTGGAGGGTGCGGTAGTGGAGGGTGAGGTAGTGGAGGGTGAGGTGGTGGAGGGTGAGGTGGTGGAGGGTGAGGTAGTGGAGGGTGCGGTAGGGGAGGGTGCGATAGTGGAGGGTGAGGTAGTGGAGGGTGAGGTAGTGGAGGGTGCGGTAGTGGAGGGTGAGGTAGTGGAGGGTGCGGTAGTGGAGGGTGAGGTAGTGGAGGGTGCGGTAGTGGAGGGTGAGGTAGTGGAGGGTGCAGTAGTGGAGGGTGAGGTAGTGGAGGGTGCGGTAGTGGAGGGTGAGGTCGTGGAGGGTGCGGTAGTGGAGGGTGAGGTAGTGGAGGGTGAGGTAGTGGAGGGTGCGGTAGTGGAGGGTGAGGTAGTGGAGGGTGAGGTGGTGGAGGGTGAGGTAGTGGAGGGTGCGGTAGTGGAGGGTGCGGTGGTGGAGGGTGAGGTAGTGGAGAGTGAGGTAGTGGAGGGTGCGGTAGTGGAGGGTGAGGTAGTGGAGGGTGAGGTAGTGGAGGGTGAGGTAGTGGAGGGTGTGGTAGTGGAGGGTGAGGTAGTGGAGGGAGTGGTGGTGGAGGGTGAGGTAGTGGAGGGAGTGGTGGTGGAGGGTCAGGTAGTGGAGGGTGAGGTAGTGGAGGGTGAGGTGGTGGAGGGTGAGGTAGTGGAGGGTGCGGTAGTGGAGGGTGCGGTGGTGGAGGGTGAGGTAGTGGAGGGTGAGGTAGTGGAGGGTGAGGTAGTGGAGGGTGTGGTAGTGGAGGGTGAGGTAGTGGAGGGTGAGGTAGTGGAGGGTGAGGTAGTGGAGGGTGTGGTAGTGGAGTGTGCGGTAGTGGAGGGTGTGGTAGTGGAGGGTGAGGTAGTGGAGGGTGAGGTAGTGGAGGGTGAGGTGGTGGAGGGTGAGGTAGTGGAGGGTGCGGTAGTGGAGGGTGCGGTGGTGGAGGGTGAGGTAGTGGAGAGTGAGGTAGTGGAGGGTGCGGTAGTGGAGGGTGAGGTAGTGGAGGGTGAGGTAGTGGAGGGTGAGGTAGTGGAGGGTGTGGTAGTGGAGGGTGAGGTAGTGGAGGGTGAGGTGGTGGAGGGTGAGGTAGTGGAGGGTGAGGTAGTGGAGGGTGAGGTAGTGGAGGGTGCGGTAGTGGAGGGTGAGGTAGTGGAGGGTGAGGTAGTGGAGGGTGAGGTAGTGGAGGGTGTGGTAGTGGAGGGTGAGGTAGAGGAGGGTGCGGTAGTGGAGGGTGATATAGTGGAGGGAGCGGTGGTGGAGGGTGAGGTAGTGGAGGGTGCGGTAGTGGAGGGTGCGGTAGTGGAGGGTGCGGTAGTGGAGGGTGTGGTACTGGAGGGTGCGGTAGTGGAGGGTGCGGTAGTGGAGGGTGAGGTAGTGGAGGTGCGGTAGTGGAGGGTGCGGTAGTGGAGGGTGAGGTAGTGGAGGGTGAGGTAGTGGAGGGTGCGGTAGTGGAGGGTGAGGTAGTGGAGGGTGAGGTAGTGGAGGGTGAGGTAGTGGAGGGTGAGGTAGTGGAGGTGCGGTAGTGGAGGGTGAGGTAGTGGAGGGTGAGGTGGTAGAGGGTGCGGTAGTGGAGGGTGAGGTAGTGGAGGGTGCGGTAGTGGAGGGTGAGGTAGTGGAGGGTGAGGTAGTGGAGGGTGAGGGAGAGGAGGGTGAGGTAGTGGAGGGTGCGGTAGTGGAGGGTGAGGTAGTGGAGGTGCGGTAGTGGAGGGTGCGGTAGTGGAGGGTGAGGTAGTGGAGGGTGAGGTAGTGGAGGGTGAGGTAGTGGAGGGTGAGGTAGTGGAGGTGCGGTAGTGGAGGGTGAGGTAGTGGAGGGTGCGGTAGTGGAGGGTGAGGTAGTGGAGGTCGGTAGTGGAGGGTGAGGTAGTGGAGGGTGAGGTGGTAGAGGGTGCGGTAGTGGAGGGTGAGGTAGTGGAGGGTGCGGTAGTGGAGGGTGCAGTAGTGGAGGGTGAGGTAGTGGAGGGTGAGGTAGTGGAGGGTGCGGTAGTGGAGGGTGCGGTAGTGGAGGGTGAGGTAGTGGAGGGTGAGGGAGAGGAGGGTGAGGTAGTGGAGGGTGCGGTAGTGGAGGGTGAGGTAGTGGAGGGTGAGGTAGTGGAGGTGCGGTAGTGGAGGGTGAGGTAGTGGAGGGTGCGGTAGTGGAGGGTGAGGTAGTGGAGGGTGAGGGAGAGGAGGGTGAGGTAGTGGAGGGTGCGGTAGTGGAGGGTGAGGTAGTGGAGGGTGAGGTAGTGGAGGTGCGGTAGTGGAGGGTGAGGTAGTGGAGGGTGAGGTAGTGGAGGGTGAGGTAGTGGAGGGTGAGGGAGAGGAGGGTGAGGTAGTGGAGGGTGCGGTAGTGGAGGATGAGGTAGTGGAGGGTGAGGTAGTGGAGGGTGAGGGAGAGGAGGGTGAGGTAGTGGAGGGTGCGGTAGTGGAGGGTGAGGTAGTGGAGGGTGAGGTAGTGGAGGTGCGGTAGTGGAGGGTGAGGTAGTGGAGGGTGCGGTAGTGGAGGGTGAGGTAGTGGAGGTGCGGTAGTGGAGGGTGAGGTAGTGGAGGGTGCGGTAGTGGAGGGTGAGGTAGTGGAGGGTGAGGTAGTGGAGGGTGAGGGAGAGGAGGGTGAGGTGGTGGAGGGTGAGGTAGTGGAGGGTGCGGGAGTGGAGGGTGAGGTAGTGGTGGGTGAGGTAGTGGAGGGTGTGGAAGTGGAGGGTGAGGTAGTGGAGGGTGAGGTAGTGGAGGGTGAGGGAGAGGAGGGTGAGGTGGTGGAGGGTGAGGTAGTGGAGGGTGCGGGAGTGGAGGGTGAGGTAGTGGTGGGTGAGGTAGTGGAGGGTGAGGTGGTGGAGGATGCGGTAGTGGAGGGTGCGGTAGTGTAGGGTGAGGTAGTGGTGGGTGAGGTAGAGGAGGGTGAGGTGGTGGAGGGTGAGGTAGTGGAGGGTGAGGTAATGGAGGGTGAGGTAGTGGAGGGTGAGGTGGTGGAGGATGCGGTAGTGGAGGGTGCGGTAGTGTAGGGTGAGGTAGTGGTGGGTGAGGTAGAGGAGGGTGAGGTGGTGGAGGGTGAGGTAGTGGAGGGTGCGGTAGTGGAGGGTGTGGTAGTGGAGGGTGATGTGGTGGAGGTGCGGTAGTGGAGGGTGAGGTAGTGGAGGGTGAGGTAGTGGAGGGTGTGGTAGTGGAGGGTGTGGTAGTGGAGGGTGATGTGGTGGAGGGTGCGGTAGTGGAGGGTGAGGTAGTGGAGGGTGAGGTGGTGGACGTGCGGTAGTGGAGGGTGTGGTAGTGGAGGGTGAGGTAGTGGAGGGTGAGGTAGTGGAGGGTGTGGTAGTGGAGGGTGAGGTAGTGGAGGGTGTGGTAGTGGAGGGTGAGGTAGTGGAGGGTGCGGTAGTGGAGGGTGAGGTAGTGGAGGGTGCGGTAGTGGAGGGTGCGGTAGTGGAGGGTGCGGTAGTGGAGGGTGAGGTAGTGGAGGGTGAGGTAGTGGAGGGTGCGGTAGTGGAGGGTGCGGTAGTGGAGGGTGCGGTCGTGGAGGGTGAGGTAGTGGAGGGTGCGGTAGTGGAGGGTGAGGTAGTGGAGGGTGAGGTAGTGGAGGGTGAGGTAGTGGAGGGTGCGGTAGTGGAGGGTGAGGTAGTGGAGGGTGCGGTAGTGGAGGGTGAGGTAGTGGAGGGTGAGGTAGTGGAGGGTGCGGTAGTGGAGGGTGAGGTAGTGGAGGGTGAGGTAGTGGAGGGTGCGGTAGTGGAGGGTGCGGTAGTGGAGGGTGAGGTAGTGGAGGGTGAGGTAGTGGAGGGTGTGGTAGTGGAGGGTGAGGTAGTGGAGGGTGTGGTAGTGGAGGGTGAGGTAGTGGAGGGTGAGGTAGTGGAGGGTGTGGTAGTGGAGGGTGAGGTAGTGGAGGGTCAGGTAGTGGAGGGTGCGGTAGTGGAGGGTGAGGTAGTGGAGGGTGAGGTAGTGGAGGGTGAGGTAGTGGAGGGTGAGGTAGTGGAGGTGCGGTAGTGAAGGCTGAGTTAGTGGAGGGTGAGGTATTGGAGGGTGCGGTAGTGGAGGGTGAGTTAGTGGAGTGTGTGGTAGTGGAGGGTGAGGTAGTGCAGGGTGAGGTAGTGGAGGGTGCGGTAGTGGAGGTTGAGGTAGTGGAGGGTGTGGTAGTGGAGGGTGCGGTAGTGGAGGGTGAGGTAGTGGAGGGTGAGGTGGTAGAGGGTGCGGTAGTGGAGGGTGAGGTAGTGGAGGGTGCGGTAGTGGAGGGTGCAGTAGTGGAGGGTGAGGTAGTGGAGGGTGAGGTAGTGGAGGGTGCGGTAGTGGAGGGTGCGGTAGTGGAGGGTGAGGTAGTGGAGGGTGAGGGAGAGGAGGGTGAGGTAGTGGAGGGTGCGGTAGTGGTGGGTGAGGTAGTGGAGGGTGAGGTAGTGGAGGTGCGGTAGTGGAGGGTGAGGTAGTGGAGGGTGCGGTAGTGGAGGGTGAGGTAGTGGAGGGTGAGGGAGAGGAGGGTGAGGTAGTGGAGGGTGCGGTAGTGGAGGGTGAGGTAGTGGAGGGTGAGGTAGTGGAGGTGCGGTAGTGGAGGGTGAGGTAGTGGAGGGTGAGGTAGTGGAGGGTGAGGTAGTGGAGGGTGAGGGAGAGGAGGGTGAGGTAGTGGAGGGTGCGGTAGTGGAGGGTGAGGTAGTGGAGGGTGAGGTAGTGGAAGGTGAGGGAGAGGAGGGTGAGGTAGTGGAGGGTGCGGTAGTGGAGGGTGAGGTAGTGGAGGGTGAGGTAGTGGAGGTGCGGTAGTGGAGGGTGAGGTAGTGGAGGGTGCGGTAGTGGAGGGTGAGGTAGTGGAGGGTGAGGTAGTGGAGGTGCGGTAGTGGAGGGTGAGGTAGTGGAGGGTGCGGTAGTGGAGGGTGAGGTAGTGGAGGGTGAGGTAGTGGAGGGTGCGGTAGTGGAGGGTGAGGTAGTGGAGGGTGAGGTAGTGGAGGGTGAGGGAGAGGAGGGTGAGGTGGTGGAGGGTGAGGTAGTGGAGGGTGAGGTAGTGGAGGGTGATATAGTGGAGGGTGCGGTAGTGGAGGGTGAGGTAGTGGAGGGTGCGGTTGTGGAGGGTGTGGAAGTGGAGGGTGATGTGGTGGAGGGTGCGGTAGTGGAGGGTGAGGTAGTGGAGGGTGAGATAGTGGAGGGTGTGGTAGTGGAGGGTGCGGTAGTGGAGGGTGAGGTAGTGGAGGGTGCGGTAGTGGAGGGTGAGGTAGTGGAGGGTGAGGTAGTGGAGGGTGAGGTAGTGGAGGGTGTGGTAGTGGAGGTGTGGTAGTGGAGGGTGAGGTAGTGTAGGGTGAGGTAGTGGAGGGTGAGGTAGTGGAGGGTGCGGTAGTGGAGGGTGAGGTGGTGGAGGGTGAGGTAGTGTAGGGTGAGGTAGTGGAGGGTGTGGTAGTGGAGGTGCGGTAGTGGAGGGTGCGGTAGTGGAGGGTGAGGTAGTGGAGGGTGCGGTAGTGGAGGGTGAGGTAGTGGAGGGTGTGGTAGTGGAGGGTGAGGTAGTGGAGGGTGCGGTAGTGGAGGGTGAGGTTGTGGAGGGTGCGGTAGTGGAGGGTGAGGTTGTGGAGGGTGCGGTAGTGGAGGGTGAGGTAGTGGATGGTGAGGTAGTGGAGGGTGAGGTAGTGGAGGGTGCGGTAGTGAAGGGTGAGGTAGTGGAGGGTGAGGTAGTGGAGGATGTGGTAGTGGAGGGTGATGTAGTGGAGGGTGAGGTAGTGGAGGGTGCGGTAGTGGTGAGTGCGGTCGTGGAGGGTGAGGTAGTGGAGGGTGCGGTAGTGGAGGGTGAGGTAGTGGAGGGTGCGGTAGTGGAGGGTGAGGTTGTGGAGGGTGCGGTAGTGGAGGGTGAGGTTGTGGAGGGTGCGGTAGTGGAGGGTGAGGTAGTGGATGGTGAGGTAGTGGAGGGTGAGGTAGTGGAGGGTGAGGTAGTGGAGGGTGCGGTAGTGGAGGGTGAGGTAGTGGAGGGTGTGGTAGTGGAGGGTGAGGTAGTGGAGGGTGTGGTAGTGGAGGGTGAGGTAGTGGAGGGTGAGGTAGTGGAGGGTGAGGTAGTGGAGGGTGTGGTAGTGGAGGGTGCGGTAGTGGAGGGTGAGGTAGTGGAGGGTGAGGTAGTGGATGGTGAGGTAGTGGAGGTGCGGTAGTGGAGGGTGAGGTAGTGGAGGGTGAGGTAGTGGAGGGTGAGGTTGTGGAGGGTGCGGTAGTGGAGGGTGAGGTTGTGGAGGGTGAGGTAGTGGAGGGTGAGGTAGTGGAGGGTGTGGTAGTGGAGGGTGAGGTAGTGGAGGGTGCGGTAGTGGAGGGTGCGGTGGTGGATGGTGAGGTAGTGGAGGGTGTGGTAGTGGAGGGTGAGGTAGTGGAGGGTGAGGTAGTGGAGGGTGCGGTGGTGGATGGTGAGGTAGTGGAGGGTGTGGTAGTGGAGGGTGAGGTTGTGGAGGGTGCGGTAGTGGAGGGTGAGGTTGTGGAGGGTGAGGTAGTGGAGGGTGAGGTAGTGGAGGGTGTGGTAGTGGAGGGTGAGGTAGTGGAGGGTGCGGTAGTGGAGGGTGTGGTAGTGGAGGGTGAGGTAGTGGAGGGTGAGGTCGTGGAGGGTGCGGTAGTGGAGGGTGAGGTAGTGGAGGGTGCGGTAGTGGAGGGTGAGGTAGTGGAGGGTGAGGTAGTGGAGGGTGTGGTAGTGGAGGGTGAGGTAGTGGAGGGTGAGGTCGTGGAGGGTGAGGTAGTGGAGGTGCGGTAGTGGAGGGTGAGGTAGTGGAGGGTGAGGTAGTGGAGGGTGAGGTAGTGGATGGTGAGGTAGTGGAGGGTGTGGTAGTGGAGGGTGAGGTTGTGGAGGGTGCGGTAGTGGAGGGTGAGGTAGTGGAGGGTGAGGTAGTGGAGGGTGCGGTAGTGGAGGGTGAGGTAGTGGAGGGTGAGGTAGTGGAGGGTGAGGTAGTGGAGGCTGAGGTAGTGGAGGATGTGGTAGTGGAGGGTGATGTAGTGGAGGGTGAGGTAGTGGAGTGTGAGGTGGTGGAGGGTGAGGTGGTGGAGGGTGAGGTAGTGGAGGGTGAGGTAGTGGAGGATGTGGTAGTGGAGGGTGATGTAGTGGAGGGTGAGGTGGTGGAGGGTGTGGTAGTGGAGGGTGATGTAGTGGAGGGTGTGGTAGTGGAGGGTGAGTTGGTGGAGGGTGAGGTAGTGGAGGTGCGGTAGTGGAGGGTGCGGTAGTGGAGGTGCGGTAGTGGAGGGTGCGGTGGTGGAGGGTGAGGTAGTGGAGGGTGAGGTAGTGGAGGGTGCGGTAGTGGAGGGTGAGGTAGTGGAGGTGCGGTAGTGGAGGGTGCGGTAGTGGAGGGTGTGGTAGTGGAGGGTGAGGTAGTGGAGGGTGTGGTAGTGGAGGGTGAGGGAGAGGAGGGTGAGGTGGTGGAGGGTGCGGTAGTGGAGGGTGAGGTAGTGGAGGTGCGGTAGTGGAGGGTGTGGTAGTGGAGGGTGAGGTAGTGGAGGTGCGGTAGTGGAGGGTGAGGTAGTGGAGGGTGTGGTAGTGGAGGGTGAGGTGGTGGAGGGTGCGGTAGTGGAGGGTGCGGTAGTGGAGGGTGAGGTAGTGGAGGGTGAGGTCGTGGAGGGTGAGGTAGTGGAGGGTGAGGTAGTGGAGGGTGAGGGAGAGGAGGGTGAGGTGGTGGAGGGTGCGGTAGTGTAGGGTGAGGTAGTGGAGGTGCGGTAGTGGAGGGTGTGGTAGTGGAGGGTGAGGTAGTGGAGGGTGAGGTAGTGGAGGGTGCGGTAGTGGAGGGTGCGGTAGTGGAGGGTGAGGTAGTGGAGGGTGTGGTAGTGGAGGGTGAGGTAGTGGAGGGTGTGGTAGTGGAGGGTGAGGTAGTGGAGGGTGAGGTAGTGGAGGGTGTGGTAGTGGAGGGTGAGGTAGTGGAGGGTGCGGTAGTGGAGGGTGTGGTAGTGGAGGGTGAGGTAGTGGAGGGTGAGGTAGTGGAGGGTGTGGTAGTGGAGGGTGAGGTAGTGGAGGGTGAGGTCGTGGAGGGTGCGGTAGTGGAGGGTGAGGTAGTGGAGGGTGCGGTAGTGGAGGGTGAGGTAGTGGAGGGTGAGGTAGTGGAGGGTGTGGTAGTGGAGGGTGAGGTAGTGGAGGGTGAGGTCGTGGAGGGTGCGGTAGTGGAGGGTGAGGTAGTGGAGGGTCCGGTAGTGGACGGTGAGGTAGTGGAGGGTGAGGTAGTGGAGGGTGTGGTAGTGGAGGGTGAGGTAGTGGAGGGTGAGGTAGTGGAGGGTGCGGTAGTGGAGGGTGAGGTGGTGGAGGGTGAGGTCGTGGAGGGTGAGGTAGTGGAGGGTGAGGTAGTGGAGGGTGAGGTAGTGGAGGGTGCGGTAGTGGAGGGTGAGGTGGTGGAGGGTGAGGTCGTGGAGGGTGCGGTAGTGGAGGGTGCGGTAGTGGAGGGTGAGGTAGTGGAGGGTGAGGTAGTGGAGGGTGAGGTAGTGGAGGGTGAGGTCGTGGAGGGTGAGGTAGTGGAGGGTGACGTCGTGGAGGGTGAGTTAGTGGAGGGTGAGGTAGTGGAGGGTGAGGTGGTGGAGGGTGAGGTAGTGGAGGGTGCGGTAGTTGAGGGTGCGGTAGTGGAGGGTGAGGTCGTGGAGGGTGAGGTAGTGGAGGGTGTGGTAGTGGAGGGTGAGGTAGTGGAGGGTGAGGTAGTGGAGGGTGCGGTAGTGGAGGGTGAGGTGGTGGAGGGTGAGGTAGTGGAGGGTGAGGTAGTGGAGGGTGAGGTAGTGGAGGGTGCGGTAGTGGAGGGTGCGGTAGTGGAGGGTGAGGTCGTGGAGGGTGCGGTAGTGGAGGGTGAGGTAGTGGAGGGTGCGGTAGTGGAGGGTGCGGTAGTGGAGGGTGAGGTAGTGGAGGATGAGGTAGTGGAGGGTGAGGTAGTGGAGGGTGAGGTAGTGGAGGGTGAGGTAGTGGAGGGTGCGGTAGTGGAGGGTGAGGTAGTGGAGGGTGCGGTAGTGGAGGGTGCGGTAGTGGAGGGTGAGGTAGTGGAGGATGAGGTAGTGGAGGGTGAGGTAGTGGAGGGTGCGGTAGTGGAGGGTGAGGTAGTGGAGGGTGCGGTAGTGGAGGGTGAGGTAGTGGAGGATGAGGTAGTGGAGGGTGAGGTAGTGGAGGGTGAGGTAGTGGAGGGTGAGGTAGTGGAGGGTGAGGTAGTGGAGGTGCGGTGGTGGAGGGTGAGGTAGTGGAGGGTGCGGTAGTGGAGGGTGAGGTCGTGGAGGGTGTGGTAGTGGAGGGTGAGGTAGTGGAGGGTGAGGTAGTGGAGGGTGAGGTAGTGGAGGGTGCGGTGGTGGAGGGTGAGGTAGTGGAGGGTGAGGTAGTGGAGGGTGAGGTAGTGGAGGGTGAGGTAGTGGAGGGTGCGGTGGTGGAGGGTGAGGTAGTGGAGGGTGAGGTGGTGGAGGGTGAGGTAGTGGAGGGTGCGGTAGTGGAGGGTGCGGTGGTGGAGGGTGAGGTAGTGGAGGGTGAGGTAGTGGAGGGTGAGGTAGTGGAGGGTGCGGTAGTGGAGGGTGAGGTAGTGGAGGGTGAGGTGGTGGAGGGTGCGGTAGTGGAGGGTGCGGTGGTGGAGGGTGAGGTAGTGGAGGGTGAGGGAGTGGAGGGTGAGGTAGTGGAGGGTGAGGTAGTGGAGGTGCGGTAGTGGAGGGTGAGGTAGTGGAGGGTGAGGTAGTGGAGGGTGAGGTAGTGGAGGGTGAGGTAGTGGAGGTGCGGTAGTGGAGGGTGCGGTAGTGGAGGGTGAGGTAGTGGAGGGTGAGGTGGTGGAGGGTGAGGTAGTGGAGGGTGCGGTAGTGGAGGGTGCGGTAGTGGAGGGTGAGGTAGTGGAGGGTGAGGTGGTGGAGGGTAAGGTGGTGGAGGGTGAGGTAGTGGAGGGTGAGGTAGTGGAGGGTGCGGTAGTGGAGGGTGAGGTAGTGGAGGGTGAGGTAGTGGAGGGTGCGGTAGTGGAGGGTGAGGTAGTGGAGGGTGAGGTAGTGGAGGGTGCGGTAGTGGAGGGTGAGGTAGTGGAGGGTGAGGTAGTGGAGGGTGCGGTAGTGGAGGGTGAGGTCGTGGAGGGTGCGGTAGTGGAGGGTGAGGTAGTGGAGGGTGTGGTAGTGGAGGGTGAGGTAGTGGAGGGTGTGGTAGTGGAGGGTGAGGTAGTGGAGGGTGAGGTAGTGGAGGGTGAGGTAGTGGAGGGTGTGGTAGTGGAGGGTGCGGTAGTGGAGGGTGAGGTAGTGGAGGGTGAGGTAGTGGATGGTGAGGTAGTGGAGGTGCGGTAGTGGAGGGTGAGGTAGTGGAGGGTGAGGTAGTGGAGGGTGAGGTTGTGGAGGGTGCGGTAGTGGAGGGTGAGGTTGTGGAGGGTGAGGTAGTGGAGGGTGAGGTAGTGGAGGGTGTGGTAGTGGAGGGTGTGGTAGTGGAGGGTGAGGTAGTGGAGGGTGAGGTAGTGGAGGGTGCGGTGGTGGATGGTGAGGTAGTGGAGGGTGTGGTAGTGGAGGGTGAGGTTGTGGAGGGTGAGGTAGTGGAGGGTGAGGTAGTGGAGGGTGTGGTAGTGGAGGGTGAGGTAGTGGAGGGTGAGGTAGTGGAGGGTGCGGTGGTGGATGGTGAGGTAGTGGAGGGTGTGGTAGTGGAGGGTGAGGTTGTGGAGGGTGCGGTAGTGGAGGGTGAGGTTGTGGAGGGTGAGGTAGTGGAGGGTGAGGTAGTGGAGGGTGTGGTAGTGGAGGGTGAGGTAGTGGAGGGTGCGGTAGTGGAGGGTGTCGTAGTGGAGGGTGAGGTAGTGGAGGGTGAGGTCGTGGAGGGTGCGGTAGTGGAGGGTGAGGTAGTGGAGGGTGCGGTAGTGGAGGGTGAGGTAGTGGAGGGTGAGGTAGTGGAGGGTGTGGTAGTGGAGGGTGAGGTAGTGGAGGGTGAGGTCGTGGAGGGTGAGGTAGTGGAGGTGCGGTAGTGGAGGGTGAGGTAGTGGAGGGTGAGGTAGTGGAGGGTGAGGTAGTGGATGGTGAGGTAGTGGAGGGTGTGGTAGTGGAGGGTGAGGTTGTGGAGGGTGCGGTAGTGGAGGGTGAGGTTGTGGAGGGTGAGGTAGTGGAGGGTGCGGTAGTGGAGGTGCGGTGGTGGAGCGTGAGGTAGTGGAGGCTGAGGTAGTGGAGGGTGCGGTGGTGGAGGGTGAGGTAGTGGAGGGTGAGGTAGTGGAGGTGCGGTAGTGGAGGGTGAGGTAGTGGAGGGTGAGGTAGTGGAGGGTGAGGTAGTGGATGGTGAGGTAGTGGAGGGTGTGGTAGTGGAGGGTGAGGTTGTGGAGGGTGCGGTAGTGGAGGGTGAGGTAGTGGAGGGTGAGGTAGTGGAGGGTGCGGTAGTGGAGGTGCGGTGGTGGAGCGTGAGGTAGTGGAGGCTGAGGTAGTGGAGGGTGCGGTGGTGGAGGGTGAGGTAGTGGAGGGTGAGGTAGTGGAGGGTGAGGTAGTGGAGGATGTGGTAGTGGAGGGTGATGTAGTGGAGGGTGAGGTAGTGGAGGGTGAGGTAGTGGAGGGTGCGGTGGTGGAGGGTGAGGTATTGGAGGGTGCGGTGGTGGAGGGTGAGGTAGTGGAGGGTGAGGTAGTGGAGGATGTGGTAGTGGAGGGTGATGTAGTGGAGGGTGAGGTAGTGGAGGGTGAGGTAGTGGAGGATGTGGTAGTGGAGGGTGATGTAGTGGAGGGTGAGGTAGTGGAGTGTGAGGTGGTGGAGGGTGAGGTGGTGGAGGGTGAGGTAGTGGAGGGTGAGGTAGTGGAGGATGTGGTAGTGGAGGGTGATGTAGTGGAGGGTGAGGTGGTGGAGGGTGTGGTAGTGGAGGGTGATGTAGTGGAGGGTGTGGTAGTGGAGGGTGAGTTGGTGGAGGGTGAGGTAGTGGAGGTGCGGTAGTGGAGGGTGCGGTAGTGGAGGTGCGGTAGTGGAGGGTGCGGTGGTGGAGGGTGAGGTAGTGGAGGGTGAGGTAGTGGAGGGTGCGGTAGTGGAGGGTGAGGTAGTGGAGGGTGTGGTAGTGGAGGGTGAGGTAGTGGAGGGTGTGGTAGTGGAGGGTGCGGTAGTGGAGGTGCGGTAGTGGAGGGTGCGGTAGTGGAGGGTGTGGTAGTGGAGGGTGAGGTAGTGGAGGGTGTGGTAGTGGAGGGTGAGGGAGAGGAGGGTGAGGTGGTGGAGGGTGCGGTAGTGGAGGGTGAGGTAGTGGAGGTGCGGTAGTGGAGGGTGTGGTAGTGGAGGGTGAGGTAGTGGAGGTGCGGTAGTGGAGGGTGAGGTAGTGGAGGGTGTGGTAGTGGAGGGTGAGGTGGTGGAGGGTGCGGTAGTGGAGGGTGCGGTAGTGGAGGGTGAGGTAGTGGAGGGTGAGGTCGTGGAGGGTGAGGTAGTGGAGGGTGAGGTAGTGGAGGGTGAGGGAGAGGAGGGTGAGGTGGTGGAGGGTGCGGTAGTGTAGGGTGAGGTAGTGGAGGTGCGGTAGTGGAGGGTGTGGTAGTGGAGGGTGAGGTAGTGGAGGGTGAGGTAGTGGAGGGTGCGGTAGTGGAGGGTGCGGTAGTGGAGGGTGAGGTAGTGGAGGGTGTGGTAGTGGAGGGTGAGGTAGTGGAGGGTGTGGTAGTGGAGGGTGAGGTAGTGGAGGGTGAGGTAGTGGAGGGTGTGGTAGTGGAGGGTGAGGTAGTGGAGGGTGCGGTAGTGGAGGGTGTGGTAGTGGAGGGTGAGGTAGTGGAGGGTGAGGTAGTGGAGGGTGTGGTAGTGGAGGGTGAGGTAGTGGAGGGTGAGGTCGTGGAGGGTGCGGTAGTGGAGGGTGAGGTAGTGGAGGGTGCGGTAGTGGAGGGTGAGGTAGTGGAGGGTGAGGTAGTGGAGGGTGTGGTAGTGGAGGGTGAGGTAGTGGAGGGTGAGGTCGTGGAGGGTGCGGTAGTGGAGGGTGAGGTAGTGGAGGGTGCGGTAGTGGACGGTGAGGTAGTGGAGGGTGAGGTAGTGGAGGGTGTGGTTATGGAGGGTGAGGTAGAGGAGGGTGAGGTAGTGGAGGGTGAGGTTATGGAGGGTGAGGTAGAGGAGGGTGAGGTAGTGGAGGGTGAGGTAGTGGAGAGTGAGGTAGTGGAGGGTGCGGTAGTGGAGGGTGAGGTGGTGGAGGGTGAGGTCGTGGAGGGTGAGGTAGTGGAGGGTGAGGTAGTGGAGGGTGAGGTAGTGGAGGGTGCGGTAGTGGAGGGTGAGGTGGTGGAGGGTGAGGTCGTGGAGGGTGCGGTAGTGGAGGGTGCGGTAGTGGAGGGTGAGGTAGTGGAGGGTGAGGTAGTGGAGGGTGAGGTAGTGGAGGGTGAGGTCGTGGAGGGTGAGGTAGTGGAGGGTGACGTCGTGGAGGGTGAGTTAGTGGAGGGTGAGGTAGTGGAGGGTGAGGTGGTGGAGGGTGAGGTAGTGTAGGGTGCGGTAGTTGAGGGTGCGGTAGTGGAGGGTGAGGTCGTGGAGGGTGAGGTAGTGGAGGGTGTGGTAGTGGAGGGTGAGGTAGTGGAGGGTGAGGTAGTGGAGGGTGCGGTAGTGGAGGGTGAGGTGGTGGAGGGTGAGGTAGTGGAGGGTGAGGTAGTGGAGGGTGAGGTAGTGGAGGGTGCGGTAGTGGAGGGTGCGGTAGTGGAGGGTGAGGTCGTGGAGGGTGCGGTAGTGGAGGGTGAGGTAGTGGAGGGTGCGGTAGTGGAGGGTGCGGTAGTGGAGGGTGAGGTAGTGGAGGATGAGGTAGTGGAGGGTGAGGTAGTGGAGGGTGAGGTAGTGGAGGGTGAGGTAGTGGAGGGTGCGGTAGTGGAGGGTGAGGTAGTGGAGGGTGCGGTAGTGGAGGGTGCGGTAGTGGAGGGTGAGGTAGTGGAGGATGAGGTAGTGGAGGGTGAGGTAGTGGAGGGTGCGGTAGTGGAGGGTGAGGTAGTGGAGGGTGCGGTAGTGGAGGGTGAGGTAGTGGAGGATGAGGTAGTGGAGGGTGAGGTAGTGGAGGGTGAGGTAGTGGAGGGTGAGGTAGTGGAGGGTGAGGTAGTGGAGGGTGAGGTAGTGGAGGTGCGGTGGTGGAGGGTGAGGTAGTGGAGGGTGCGGTAGTGGAGGGTGAGGTAGTGGAGGGTGCGGTGGTGGAGGGTGAGGTAGTGGAGGGTGAGGTAGTGGAGGGTGAGGTAGTGGAGGTGCGGTGGTGGAGGGTGAGGTAGTGGAGGGTGAGGTAGTGGAGGGTGAGGTAGTGGAGGGTGAGGTAGTGGAGGGTGCGGTGGTGGAGGGTGAGGTAGTGGAGGGTGAGGTAGTGGAGGGTGAGGTAGTGGAGGGTGAGGTAGTGGAGGGTGCGGTGGTGGAGGGTGAGGTAGTGGAGGGTGAGGTGGTGGAGGGTGAGGTAGTGGAGGGTGCGGTAGTGGAGGGTGCGGTGGTGGAGGGTGAGGTAGTGGAGGGTGAGGTAGTGGAGGGTGAGGTAGTGGAGGGTGCGGTAGTGGAGGGTGAGGTAGTGGAGGGTGAGGTGGTGGAGGGTGCGGTAGTGGAGGGTGCGGTGGTGGAGGGTGAGGTAGTGGAGGGTGAGGGAGTGGAGGGTGAGGTAGTGGAGGGTGAGGTAGTGGAGGTGCGGTAGTGGAGGGTGAGGTAGTGGAGGGTGAGGTAGTGGAGGGTGAGGTAGTGGAGGGTGAGGTAGTGGAGGTGCGGTAGTGGAGGGTGCGGTAGTGGAGGGTGAGGTAGTGGAGGGTGAGGTGGTGGAGGGTGAGGTAGTGGAGGGTGCGGTAGTGGAGGGTGAGGTAGTGGAGGGTGAGGTGGTGGAGGGTAAGGTGGTGGAGGGTGAGGTAGTGGAGGGTGAGGTAGTGGAGGGTGCGGTAGTGGAGGGTGAGGTAGTGGAGGGTGAGGTAGTGGAGGGTGCGTTATTGGAGGGTGAGGTAGTGGAGGGTGAGGTAGTGGAGGGTGCGGTAGTGGAGGGTGAGGTAGTGGAGGGTGAGGTAGTGGAGGGTGCGGTAGTGGAGGGTGAGGTCGTGGAGGGTGCGGTAGTGGAGGGTGAGGTAGTGGAGGGTGAGGTAGTGGAGGGTGAGGTAGTGGAGGGTGCGGTAGTGGAGGGTGCGGTGGTGGAGGGTGAGGTAGTGGAGGGTGAGGTAGTGGAGGGTGAGGTAGTGGAGGGTGAGGTAGTGGAGGGTGCGGTAGTGGAGGGTGAGGTCGTGGAGGGTGCGGTAGTGGAGGGTGAGGTAGTGGAGGGTGAGGTAGTGGAGGGTGCGGTAGTGGAGGGTGAGGTAGTGGAGGATGAGGTAGTGGAGGGTGAGGTAGTGGAGGGTGAGGTAGTGGAGGGTGAGGTAGTGGAGGGTGAGGTAGTGGAGGGTGAGGTAGTGGAGGTGCGGTGGTGGAGGGTGAGGTAGTGGAGGGTGCGGTAGTGGAGGGTGAGGTAGAGGAGGGTGCGGTGGTGGAGGGTGAGGTAGTGGAGGGTGAGGTAGTGGAGGGTGAGGTAGTGGAGGTGCGGTGGTGGAGGGTGAGGTAGTGGAGGGTGAGGTAGTGGAGGGTGAGGTAGTGGAGGGTGAGGTAGTGGAGGGTGCGGTGGTGGAGGGTGAGGTAGTGGAGGGTGAGGTAGTGGAGGGTGAGGTAGTGGAGGGTGAGGTAGTGGAGGGTGCGGTGGTGGAGGGTGAGGTAGTGGAGGGTGAGGTGGTGGAGGGTGAGGTAGTGGAGGGTGCGGTAGTGGAGGGTGCGGTGGTGGAGGGTGAGGTAGTGGAGGGTGAGGTAGTGGAGGGTGAGGTAGTGGAGGGTGCGGTAGTGGAGGGTGAGGTAGTGGAGGGTGAGGTGGTGGAGGGTGCGGTAGTGGAGGGTGCGGTGGTGGAGGGTGAGGTAGTGGAGGGTGAGGGAGTGGAGGGTGAGGTAGTGGAGGGTGAGGTAGTGGAGGTGCGGTAGTGGAGGGTGAGGTAGTGGAGGGTGAGGTAGTGGAGGGTGAGGTAGTGGAGGGTGAGGTAGTGGAGGTGCGGTAGTGGAGGGTGCGGTAGTGGAGGGTGAGGTAGTGGAGGGTGAGGTGGTGGAGGGTGAGGTAGTGGAGGGTGCGGTAGTGGAGGGTGAGGTAGTGGAGGGTGAGGTGGTGGAGGGTAAGGTGGTGGAGGGTGAGGTAGTGGAGGGTGAGGTAGTGGAGGGTGCGGTAGTGGAGGGTGAGGTAGTGGAGGGTGAGGTAGTGGAGGGTGCGGTAGTGGAGGGTGAGGTAGTGGAGGGTGAGGTAGTGGAGGGTGCGGTAGTGGAGGGTGAGGTAGTGGAGGGTGAGGTAGTGGAGGGTGCGGTAGTGGAGGGTGAGGTCGTGGAGGGTGCGGTAGTGGAGGGTGAGGTAGTGGAGGGTGAGGTAGTGGAGGGTGAGGTAGTGGAGGGTGCGGTAGTGGAGGGTGCGGTGGTGGAGGGTGAGGTAGTGGAGGGTGAGGTAGTGGAGGGTGAGGTAGTGGAGGGTGAGGTAGTGGAGGGTGCGGTAGTGGAGGGTGAGGTCGTGGAGGGTGCGGTAGTGGAGGGTGAGGTAGTGGAGGGTGAGGTAGTGGAGGGTGAGGTAGTGGAGGGTGCGGTAGTGGAGGGTGCGGTGGTGGAGGGTGAGGTAGTGGAGGGTGAGGTAGTGGAGGGTGCGGTAGTGGAGGGTGAGGTAGTGGAGGGTGAGGTAGTGGAGGGTGCGGTAGTGGAGGGTGAGGTCGTGGAGGGTGCGGTAGTGGAGGGTGAGGTAGTGGAGGGTGAGGTAGTGGAGGGTGAGGTAGTGGAGGGTGCGGTAGTGGAGGGTGCGGTGGTGGAGGGTGAGGTAGTGGAGGGTGAGGTAGTGGAGGGTGCGGTAGTGGAGGGTGAGGTAGTGGAGGGTGCGGTAGTGGAGGGTGCGGTAGTGGAGGGTGAGGTAGTGGAGGGTGAGGTAGTGGAGGGTGTGGTAGTGGAGGGTGCGGTGGTGGAGGGTGCGGTAGTGGAGGGTGAGGTATTGGAGGGTGCGGTAGTGGAGGGTGAGGTAGTGGAGGGTGAGGTAGTGGAGGGTGCGGTAGTGGAGGGTGAGGTAGTGGAGGGTGAGGTAGTGGAGGGTGCGGTAGCGGAGGGTGTGGTAGTGGAGGGTGCGGTAGTGGAGGGTGAGGTGGTGGAGGGTGCGGTAGTGGAGGGTGAGGTAGCGGAGGGTGCGGTAGTGGAGGGTGAGGTAGTGGAGGGTGAGGTAGTGGAGGGTGTGGTAGTGGAGGGTGCGGTGGTGGAGGGTGAGGTAGTGGAGGGTGAGGTAGTGGAGGGTGCGGTAGTGGAGGGTGCGGTGGTGGAGGGTGTGGTAGTGGAGGGTGAGGTAGTGGAGGGTGCGGTAGTGGAGGGTGTGGTAGTGGAGGGTGAGGTAGTGGAGGGTGAGGTAGTGGAGGGTGCGGTGGTTGAGGGTGTGGTAGTGGAGGGTGTGGCAGTGGAGGGTGCGGTGGTGGAGGGTGAGGTAGTGGAGGGTGAGGTAGTGGAGGGTGAGGTAGTGGAGGGTGAGGTAGTGGAGGGTGCGGTGGTGGAGGGTGAGGTAGTGGAGGGTGAGGTAGTGGAGGGTGAGGTAGTGGAGGGTGAGGTAGTGGAGGTTGCGGTGGTGGAGAGTGAGGTAGTGGAGGGTGAGGTAGTGGAGGGTGTGGTAGTGGAGGGTGAGGTAGTGGAGGGTGCGGTAGTGGAGGGTGTGGTAGTGGAGGGTGTGGCAGTGGAGGGTGCGGTGGTGGAGGGTGAGGTAGTGGAGGGTGAGGTAGTGGAGGGTGAGGTAGTGGAGGGTGAGGTAGTGGAGGGTGCGGTGGTGGAGGGTGAGGTAGTGGAGGGTGAGGTAGTGGAGGGTGAGGTAGTGGAGGGTGAGGTAGTGGAGGTTGCGGTGGTGGAGGGTGAGGTAGTGGAGGGTGAGGTAGTGGAGGGTGAGGTAGTGGAGGGTGTGGTAGTGGAGGGTGAGGTAGTGGAGGGAGTGGTGGTGGAGGGTGAGGTAGTGGAGGGTGAGGTAGTGGAGGGTGCGGTAGTGGAGGGTGAGGTAGTGGAGGGTGAGGTAGTGGAGGGTGAGGTAGTGGAGGGTGCGGTAGTGGAGGGTGAGGTAGTGGAGGGTGCGGTAGTGGAGGGTGCGGTAGTGGAGGGTGAGGTAGTGGAGGGTGAGGTAGTGGAGGGTGCGGTGGTGGAGGGTGAGGTAGTGGAGGGTGAGGTAGTGGAGGGTGCGGTAGTGGAGGGTGCGGTGGTGGAGGGTGAGGTAGTGGAGGGTGAGGTAGTGGAGGGTGAGGTAGTGGAGGTGCGGTAGTGGAGGGTGCGGTAGTGGAGGGTGAGGTAGTGGAGGGTGCGGTAGTGGAGGGTGCGGTAGTGGAGGGTGAGGTATTGGAGGGTGCGGTAGTGGAGAGTGAGGTAGTGGAGGGTGAGGTAGTGGAGGGTGCGGTAGTGGAGGGTGAGGTAGTGGAGGGTGAGGTAGTGGAGGGTGCGGTAGTGGAGGGTGTGGTAGTGGAGGGTGCGGTAGTGGAGGGTGAGGTGGTGGAGGGTGCGGTAGTGGAGGGAGCGGTGGTGGAGGGTGAGGTAGTGGAGGGTGCGGTAGTGGAGGGTGCGGTAGTGGAGGGTGCGGTAGTGGAGGGAGCGGTGGTGGAGGGTGAGGTAGTGGAGGGTGCGGTAGTGGAGGGTGCGGTAGTGGAGGGTGAGGTAGTGGAGGGTGAGGTAGTGGAGGGTGAGGTAGTGGAGGGTGCGGTGGTGGAGGGTGAGGTGGTGGAGGGTGAGGTAGTGGAGGGTGCGGTAGTGGAGGGTGTGGTAGTGGAGGGTGTGGCAGTGGAGGGTGCGGTGGTGGAGGGTGAGGTAGTGGAGGGTGAGGTAGTGGAGGGTGAGGTAGTGGAGGGTGAGGTAGTGGAGGGTGCGGTGGTGGAGGGTGAGGTAGTGGAGGGTGAGGTAGTGGAGGGTGAGGTAGTGGAGGGTGAGGTAGTGGAGGTTGCGGTGGTGGAGGGTGTGGTATTGGAGGGTGAGGTAGTGGAGGGTGAGGTAGTGGAGGGTGAGGTAGTGGAGGGTGTGGTAGTGGAGGGTGAGGTAGTGGAGGGAGTGGTGGTGGAGGGAGAGGTAGTGGAGGGTGAGGTAGTGGAGGGTGAGGTAGTGGAGGGTGTGGTAGTGGAGGGTGCGGTAGTGGAGGGTGAGGTAGTGGAGGGTGAGGTAGTGGAGGGTGCGGTAGTGGAGGGTGAGGTAGTGGAGGGTGAGGTAGTGGAGGGTGAGGTAGTGGAGGGTGCGGTAGTGGAGGGTGAGGTAGTGGAGGGTGAGGTAGTGGAGGTGCGGTAGTGGAGGGTGAGGTAGTGGAGGGTGCGGTAGTGGAGGGTGAGGTAGTGGAGGTGCGGTAGTGGAGGGTGAGGTAGTGGAGGGTGAGGTGGTAGAGGGTGCGGTAGTGGAGGGTGAGGTAGTGGAGGGTGCGGTAGTGGAGGGTGAGGTAGTGGAGGGTGCGGTAGTGGAGGGTGAGGTAGTGGAGGGTGAGGTAGTGGAGGGTGAGGGAGAGGAGGGTGAGGTAGTGGAGGGTGCGGTAGTGGAGGGTGCGGTAGTGGAGGGTGAGGTAGTGGAGGGTGAGGTAGCGGAGGGTGAGGTAGTGGAGGGTGCGGTAGTGGAGGGTGAGGTAGTGGAGGGTGAGGTAGTGGAGGTGCGGTAGTGGAGGGTGAGGTAGTGGAGGGTGCGGTAGTGGAGGGTGAGGTAGTGGAGGGGCGGTAGTGGAGGGTGAGGTAGTGGAGGGTGAGGTGGTAGAGGGTGCGGTAGTGGAGGGTGAGGTAGTGGAGGGTGCGGTAGTGGAGGGTGAGGTAGTGGAGGGTGCGGTAGTGGAGGGTGAGGTAGTGGAGGGTGAGGTAGTGGAGGGTGCGGTAGTGGAGGGTGAGGTAGTGGAGGGTGAGGTAGTGGAGGGTGAGGTAGTGGAGGTGCGGTAGTGGAGGGTGAGGTAGTGGAGGGTGCGGTAGTGGAGGGTGAGGTAGTGGAGGGTGAGGTAGTGGAGGGTGCGGTAGTGGAGGGTGAGGTAGTGGAGGGTGCGGTAGTGGAGGGTGAGGTAGTGGAGGGTGAGGTAGTGGAGGGTGCGGTAGTGGAGGGTGAGGTAGTGGAGGGTGAGGTGGTAGAGGGTGCGGTAGTGGAGGGTGAGGTAGTGGAGGGTGCGGTAGTGGAGGGTGAGGTAGTGGAGGGTGCGGTAGTGGAGGGTGAGGTAGTGGAGGGTGAGGTAGTGGAGGGTGAGGGAGAGGAGGGTGAGGTAGTGGAGGGTGCGGTAGTGGAGGGTGAGGTAGTGGAGGGTGAGGTAGTGGAGGTGCGGTAGTGGAGGGTGTGGTAGTGGAGGATGCGGTAGTGGAGGGTGAGGTAGTGGAGGGTGAGGTAGTGGAGGTGCGGTAGTGGAGGGTGAGGTAGTGGAGGGTGAGGTGGTAGAGGGTGCGGTAGTGGAGGGTGAGGTAGTGGAGGGTGAGGTAGTGGAGGGTGAGGTAGTGGAGGGTGAGGTAGTGGAGGGTGAGGTGGTAGAGGGTGAGGTAGTGGAGGGTGCGGTAGTGGAGGGTGCGGTAGTGGAGGGTGAGGTAGTGGAGGGTGCGGTAGTGGAGGGTGAGGTCGTGGAGGGTGCGGTAGTGGAGGGTGAGGTAGTGGAGGGTGAGGTAGTGGAGGGTGCGGTAGTGGAGGGTGAGGTAGTGGAGGGTGAGGTAGTGGAGGGTGAGGGAGAGGAGGGTGAGGTGGTGGACGGTGAGGTAGTGGAGGGTGCGGGAGTGGAGGGTGAGGTAGTGGAGGGTGAGGTAGTGGATGGTGCGGTAGTGGTGGGTGAGGTAGAGGAGGGTGAGGTAGTGGAGGGTGAGGTAGTGGAGGGTGAGGTGGTGGAGGATGCGGTAGTGGAGGGTGCGGTAGTGGAGGGTGAGGTAGTGGAGGGTGTGGTAGTGGTGGGTGAGGTAGAGGAGGGTGAGGTGGTGGAGGGTGAGGTAGTGGAGGGTGTGGTAGTGGTGGGTGAGGTAGAGGAGGGTGAGGTAGTGGAGGGTGAGGTAGTGGAGGGTGAGGTAGTGGGGGGTGAGGTAGTGGAGGGTGAGGTGGTGGAGGTTGAGGTAGTGGAGGGGGCGGTAGTGGAGGGTGTGGTAGTGGAGGGTGAGGTAGTGGAGGGTGAGGTAGTGGAGGGTGAGGTAGTGGAGGGTGTGGTAGTGGAGGGTGAGGTAGTGGAGGGTGTGGTAGTGGAGGGTGATGTGGTGGAGGTGCGGTAGTGGAGGGTGCGGTAGTGGAGGGTGAGGTAGTGGAGGGTGAGGTAGTGGAGGGTGTGGTAGTGGAGGGTGCGGTAGTGGAGGGTGAGATAGTGGAAGGTGAGATAGTGGAGGGTGCGGTTGTGGAGGGTGAGGTAGTGGAGGGTGCGGTAGTGGAGGGTGAGGTAGTGGAGGGTGCGGTAGTGGAGGGTGAGGTAGTGGAGGGTGAGGTAGTGGAGGGTGCGGTAGTGGAGGGTGAGGTAGTGGAGGGTGCGGTAGTGGAGGGTGCGGTAGTGGAGGGTGAGGTGGTGGAGGGTGTGGTAGTGGAGGGTGAGGTAGTGGAGGGTGAGGTAGTGGAGGGTGTGGTAGTGGAGGGTGAGGTAGTGGAGGGTGAGGTAGTGGAGGGTGTGGTAGTGGAGGGTGCGGTAGTGGAGGGTGTGGTAGTGGAGGGTGAGGTAGTGGAGGGTGTGGTAGTGGAGGGTGCGGTAGTGGAGGGTGCGGTAGTGGAGGGTGTGGTAGTGGAGGGTGCGGTAGTGGAGGGTGTGGTAGTGGAGGGTGAGGTAGTGGAGGGTGTGGTAGTGGAGGGTGCGGTAGTGGAGGGTGTGGTAGTGGAGGGTGAGGTAGTGGAGGGTGTGGTAGTGGAGGGTGAGGTAGTGGAGGGTGCGGTAGTGGAGGGTGTGGTAGTGGAGGGTGAGGTAGTGGAGGGTGTGGTAGTGGAGGGTGAGGTAGTGGAGGGTGAGGTAGTGGAGGGTGTGGTAGTGGAGGGTGAGGTAGTGGAGGGTGAGGTAGTGGAGGGTGTGGTAGTGGAGGGTGTGGTAGTTGAGGGTGAGGCAGTGGAGGGTGAGGTAGTGGAGGGTGCGGTAGTGGAGGGTGCGGTAGTGGAGGGTGTGGTAGTGGAGGGTGAGGTAGTGGAGGGTGAGGTAGTGGAGGGTGAGGTAGTGGAGGGTGTGGTAGTGGAGGGTGCGGTGGTGGAGGGTGAGGTAGTGGAGGGTGAGGTAGTGGAGGGTGAGGTAGTGGAGGGTGCGGTAGTGGAGGGTGTGGTAGTGGAGGGTGAGGTAGTGGAGGGTGCGGTAGTGGAGGGTGAGGTAGTGGAGGGTGAGGTAGTGGAGGGTGAGGTAGTGGAGGGTGTGGTAGTGGAGGGTGAGGTAGTGGAGGGTGATGTAGTGGAGGGTGCGGTAGTGGAGGGTGAGGTAGTGGAGGGTGAGGTAGTGGAGGGTGAGGTAGTGGAGGGTGTGGTAGTGGAGGGTGAGGTAGTGGAGGGTGAGGTAGTGGAGGGTGTGGTAGTGGAGGGTGAGGTAGTGGAGGGTGAGGTAGTGGAGGGTGAGGTAGTGGAGGGTGTGGTAGTGGAGGGTGAGGTAGTGGAGGGTGAGGTAGTGGAGGGTGAGGTAGTGGAGGGTGCGGTAGTGGAGGGTGAGGTAGTGGAGGGTGTGATAGTGGAGGGTGAGGTAGTGGAGGATCAGGTAGTGGAGGGTGCGGTAGTGGAGGGTGAGGTAGTGGAGGGTGAGGTAGTGGAGGGTGAGGTAGTGGAGGGTGAGGTAGTGGAGGTGCGGTAGTGAAGGCTGAGTTAGTGGAGGGTGAGGTAGTGGAGGGTGAGTTAGTGGAGTGTGTGGTAGTGGAGGGGGCTGTAGTGAAGGGTGAGGTAGTGGAGGTTGAGGTAGTGGAGGGTGCGGTAGTGGAGGGTGTGGTAGTGAAGGGTGAGGTAGTGGAGGTTGAGGTAGTGGAGGGTGCGGTAGTGGAGGGTGCGGTAGTGGAGGGGGCTGTAGTGAAGGGTGAGGTAGTGGAGGTTGAGGTAGTGGAGGGTGCGGTAGTGGAGGGTGAGTTAGTGGAGTGTGTGGTAGTGGAGGGGGCTGTAGTGAAGGGTGAGGTAGTGGAGGTTGAGGTAGTGGAGGGTGCGGTAGTGGAGGGTGCGGTAGTGGAGGGTGAGGTAGTGGAGGGTGAGGTAGTGGAGGGTGCGGTAGTGCAGGGTGAGGTAGTGGAGGGTGAGGTAGTGGAGGGTGAGGTAGTGGAGGGTGCGGTAGTGGAGGGTGAGGTAGTGGAGGGTGAGGTAGTGGAGGGTGAGGTAGTGGAGGGGGCTGTAGTGAAGGGTGTGGTAGTGGAGGGTGAGGTAGTGGAGGGTGCGGTAGTGGAGGGTGAGGTAGTGGAGGGTGTGGTAGTGGAGGGTGAGGTAGTGGAGGGTGTGGTAGTGGAGGGTGAGGTAGTGGAGGGTGCGGTAGTGGAGGGTGAGGTAGTGGAGGGTGCGGTAGTGGAGGGTGCGGTAGTGGAGGGTGAGGTAGTGGAGGGTGAGGTAGTGGAGGGTGCGGTAGTGGAGGGTGAGGTAGTGGAGGGTGAGGTAGTGGAGGGTGCGGTAGTGGAGGGTGAGGTAGTGGAGGGTGTGGTAGTGGAGGGTGAGGTAGTGGAGGGTGTGGTAGTGGAGGGGGCTGTAGTGGAGTGTGTGGCAGTGGAGGGTGAGGTAGTGGAGGGTGTGGTAGTGGAGGGGGAGGTAGTGGAGGGTGCGGTAGTGGAGGGTGAGGTAGTGGAGGGTGAGGTAGTGGAGGGTGCGGTAGTGGAGGGTGAGGTAGTGGAGGGTGAGGTAGTGGAGGGTGAGGTAGTGGAGGGTGCGGTAGTGGAGGGTGAGGTAGTGGAGGGTGAGGTAGTGGAGGGTGCGGTAGTGGAGGGTGAGGTAGTGGAGGGTGCGGTAGTGGAGGGTGCGGTAGTGGAGGGTGTGGTAGTGGAGGGTGAGGTAGTGGAGGGTGAGGTCGTGGAGGGTGAGGTAGTGGAGGGTGTGGTCGTGGAGGGTGCGGTGGTGGAGGGTGAGGTAGTGGAGGGTGAGGTAGTGGAGGGTGCGGTAGTGGAGGGTGAGGTAGTGGAGGGTGTGGTAGTGGAGGGTGCTGTAGTGGAGGGTGAGGTAGTGGAGGGTGAGGTAGTGGAGGGTGCGGTAGTGCAGGGTGAGGTAGTGGAGGGTGAGGTAGTGGAGGGTGAGGTAGTGGAGGGTGAGGTAGTGGAGGGTGAGGTAGTGGAGGGGGCTGTAGTGAAGGGTGTGGTAGTGGAGGGTGAGGTAGTGGAGGGTGCGGTAGTGGAGGGTGAGGTAGTGGAGGGTGTGGTAGTGGAGGGTGAGGTAGTGGAGGGTGCGGTAGTGGAGGGTGAGGTAGTGGAGGGTGTGGTAGTGGAGGGTGCGGTAGTGGAGGGTGAGGTAGTGGAGGGTGAGGTAGTGGAGGGTGCGGTAGTGGAGGGTGAGGTAGTGGAGGGTGTGGTAGTGGAGGGTGAGGTAGTGGAGGGTGTGGTAGTGGAGGGGGCTGTAGTGGAGGGTGAGGTAGTGGAGGGTGAGGTAGTGGAGGGTGCGGTAGTGCAGGGTGAGGTAGTGGAGGGTGAGGTAGTGGAGGGTGAGGTAGTGGAGGGTGAGGTAGTGGAGGGTGAGGTAGTGGAGGGGGCTGTAGTGAAGGGTGTGGTAGTGGAGGGTGAGGTAGTGGAGGGTGCGGTAGTGGAGGGTGAGGTAGTGGAGGGTGAGGTAGTGGAGGGTGAGGTAGTGGAGGGTGAGGTAGTGGAGGGTGAGGTGGTAGAGGGTGAGGTAGTGGAGGGTGCGGTAGTGGAGGGTGCGGTAGTGGAGGGTGAGGTAGTGGAGGGTGCGGTAGTGGAGGGTGAGGTCGTGGAGGGTGCGGTAGTGGAGGGTGAGGTAGTGGAGGGTGAGGTAGTGGAGGGTGCGGTAGTGGAGGGTGAGGTAGTGGAGGGTGAGGTAGTGGAGGGTGAGGGAGAGGAGGGTGAGGTGGTGGACGGTGAGGTAGTGGAGGGTGCGGGAGTGGAGGGTGAGGTAGTGGAGGGTGAGGTAGTGGATGGTGCGGTAGTGGTGGGTGAGGTAGAGGAGGGTGAGGTAGTGGAGGGTGAGGTAGTGGAGGGTGAGGTGGTGGAGGATGCGGTAGTGGAGGGTGCGGTAGTGGAGGGTGAGGTAGTGGAGGGTGTGGTAGTGGTGGGTGAGGTAGAGGAGGGTGAGGTGGTGGAGGGTGAGGTAGTGGAGGGTGTGGTAGTGGTGGGTGAGGTAGAGGAGGGTGAGGTAGTGGAGGGTGAGGTAGTGGAGGGTGAGGTAGTGGGGGGTGAGGTAGTGGAGGGTGAGGTGGTGGAGGTTGAGGTAGTGGAGGGGGCGGTAGTGGAGGGTGTGGTAGTGGAGGGTGAGGTAGTGGAGGGTGAGGTAGTGGAGGGTGAGGTAGTGGAGGGTGTGGTAGTGGAGGGTGAGGTAGTGGAGGGTGTGGTAGTGGAGGGTGATGTGGTGGAGGTGCGGTAGTGGAGGGTGCGGTAGTGGAGGGTGAGGTAGTGGAGGGTGAGGTAGTGGAGGGTGTGGTAGTGGAGGGTGCGGTAGTGGAGGGTGAGATAGTGGAAGGTGAGATAGTGGAGGGTGCGGTTGTGGAGGGTGAGGTAGTGGAGGGTGCGGTAGTGGAGGGTGAGGTAGTGGAGGGTGCGGTAGTGGAGGGTGAGGTAGTGGAGGGTGAGGTAGTGGAGGGTGCGGTAGTGGAGGGTGAGGTAGTGGAGGGTGCGGTAGTGGAGGGTGCGGTAGTGGAGGGTGAGGTGGTGGAGGGTGTGGTAGTGGAGGGTGAGGTAGTGGAGGGTGAGGTAGTGGAGGGTGTGGTAGTGGAGGGTGAGGTAGTGGAGGGTGAGGTAGTGGAGGGTGTGGTAGTGGAGGGTGCGGTAGTGGAGGGTGTGGTAGTGGAGGGTGAGGTAGTGGAGGGTGTGGTAGTGGAGGGTGCGGTAGTGGAGGGTGCGGTAGTGGAGGGTGTGGTAGTGGAGGGTGCGGTAGTGGAGGGTGTGGTAGTGGAGGGTGAGGTAGTGGAGGGTGTGGTAGTGGAGGGTGCGGTAGTGGAGGGTGTGGTAGTGGAGGGTGAGGTAGTGGAGGGTGTGGTAGTGGAGGGTGAGGTAGTGGAGGGTGCGGTAGTGGAGGGTGTGGTAGTGGAGGGTGAGGTAGTGGAGGGTGTGGTAGTGGAGGGTGAGGTAGTGGAGGGTGAGGTAGTGGAGGGTGTGGTAGTGGAGGGTGAGGTAGTGGAGGGTGAGGTAGTGGAGGGTGTGGTAGTGGAGGGTGTGGTAGTTGAGGGTGAGGCAGTGGAGGGTGAGGTAGTGGAGGGTGCGGTAGTGGAGGGTGCGGTAGTGGAGGGTGTGGTAGTGGAGGGTGAGGTAGTGGAGGGTGAGGTAGTGGAGGGTGAGGTAGTGGAGGGTGTGGTAGTGGAGGGTGCGGTGGTGGAGGGTGAGGTAGTGGAGGGTGAGGTAGTGGAGGGTGAGGTAGTGGAGGGTGCGGTAGTGGAGGGTGTGGTAGTGGAGGGTGAGGTAGTGGAGGGTGCGGTAGTGGAGGGTGAGGTAGTGGAGGGTGAGGTAGTGGAGGGTGAGGTAGTGGAGGGTGTGGTAGTGGAGGGTGAGGTAGTGGAGGGTGATGTAGTGGAGGGTGCGGTAGTGGAGGGTGAGGTAGTGGAGGGTGAGGTAGTGGAGGGTGAGGTAGTGGAGGGTGTGGTAGTGGAGGGTGAGGTAGTGGAGGGTGAGGTAGTGGAGGGTGTGGTAGTGGAGGGTGAGGTAGTGGAGGGTGAGGTAGTGGAGGGTGAGGTAGTGGAGGGTGTGGTAGTGGAGGGTGAGGTAGTGGAGGGTGAGGTAGTGGAGGGTGAGGTAGTGGAGGGTGCGGTAGTGGAGGGTGAGGTAGTGGAGGGTGTGATAGTGGAGGGTGAGGTAGTGGAGGATCAGGTAGTGGAGGGTGCGGTAGTGGAGGGTGAGGTAGTGGAGGGTGAGGTAGTGGAGGGTGAGGTAGTGGAGGGTGAGGTAGTGGAGGTGCGGTAGTGAAGGCTGAGTTAGTGGAGGGTGAGGTAGTGGAGGGTGAGTTAGTGGAGTGTGTGGTAGTGGAGGGGGCTGTAGTGAAGGGTGAGGTAGTGGAGGTTGAGGTAGTGGAGGGTGCGGTAGTGGAGGGTGTGGTAGTGAAGGGTGAGGTAGTGGAGGTTGAGGTAGTGGAGGGTGCGGTAGTGGAGGGTGCGGTAGTGGAGGGGGCTGTAGTGAAGGGTGAGGTAGTGGAGGTTGAGGTAGTGGAGGGTGCGGTAGTGGAGGGTGAGTTAGTGGAGTGTGTGGTAGTGGAGGGGGCTGTAGTGAAGGGTGAGGTAGTGGAGGTTGAGGTAGTGGAGGGTGCGGTAGTGGAGGGTGCGGTAGTGGAGGGTGAGGTAGTGGAGGGTGAGGTAGTGGAGGGTGCGGTAGTGCAGGGTGAGGTAGTGGAGGGTGAGGTAGTGGAGGGTGAGGTAGTGGAGGGTGCGGTAGTGGAGGGTGAGGTAGTGGAGGGTGAGGTAGTGGAGGGTGAGGTAGTGGAGGGGGCTGTAGTGAAGGGTGTGGTAGTGGAGGGTGAGGTAGTGGAGGGTGCGGTAGTGGAGGGTGAGGTAGTGGAGGGTGTGGTAGTGGAGGGTGAGGTAGTGGAGGGTGTGGTAGTGGAGGGTGAGGTAGTGGAGGGTGCGGTAGTGGAGGGTGAGGTAGTGGAGGGTGCGGTAGTGGAGGGTGCGGTAGTGGAGGGTGAGGTAGTGGAGGGTGAGGTAGTGGAGGGTGCGGTAGTGGAGGGTGAGGTAGTGGAGGGTGAGGTAGTGGAGGGTGCGGTAGTGGAGGGTGAGGTAGTGGAGGGTGTGGTAGTGGAGGGTGAGGTAGTGGAGGGTGTGGTAGTGGAGGGGGCTGTAGTGGAGTGTGTGGCAGTGGAGGGTGAGGTAGTGGAGGGTGTGGTAGTGGAGGGGGAGGTAGTGGAGGGTGCGGTAGTGGAGGGTGAGGTAGTGGAGGGTGAGGTAGTGGAGGGTGCGGTAGTGGAGGGTGAGGTAGTGGAGGGTGAGGTAGTGGAGGGTGAGGTAGTGGAGGGTGCGGTAGTGGAGGGTGAGGTAGTGGAGGGTGAGGTAGTGGAGGGTGCGGTAGTGGAGGGTGAGGTAGTGGAGGGTGCGGTAGTGGAGGGTGCGGTAGTGGAGGGTGTGGTAGTGGAGGGTGAGGTAGTGGAGGGTGAGGTCGTGGAGGGTGAGGTAGTGGAGGGTGTGGTCGTGGAGGGTGCGGTGGTGGAGGGTGAGGTAGTGGAGGGTGAGGTAGTGGAGGGTGCGGTAGTGGAGGGTGAGGTAGTGGAGGGTGTGGTAGTGGAGGGTGCTGTAGTGGAGGGTGAGGTAGTGGAGGGTGAGGTAGTGGAGGGTGCGGTAGTGCAGGGTGAGGTAGTGGAGGGTGAGGTAGTGGAGGGTGAGGTAGTGGAGGGTGAGGTAGTGGAGGGTGAGGTAGTGGAGGGGGCTGTAGTGAAGGGTGTGGTAGTGGAGGGTGAGGTAGTGGAGGGTGCGGTAGTGGAGGGTGAGGTAGTGGAGGGTGTGGTAGTGGAGGGTGAGGTAGTGGAGGGTGCGGTAGTGGAGGGTGAGGTAGTGGAGGGTGTGGTAGTGGAGGGTGCGGTAGTGGAGGGTGAGGTAGTGGAGGGTGAGGTAGTGGAGGGTGCGGTAGTGGAGGGTGAGGTAGTGGAGGGTGTGGTAGTGGAGGGTGAGGTAGTGGAGGGTGTGGTAGTGGAGGGGGCTGTAGTGGAGTGTGTGGTAGTGGAGAGTGAGGTAGTGGAGGGTGTGGTAGTGGAGGGGGAGGTAGTGGAGGGTGCGGTAGTGGAGGGTGAGGTAGTGGAGGGTGCGATAGTGGAGGGTGAGGTAGTGGAGGGTGAGGTAGTGGAGGGTGAGGTAGTGGAGGGTGCGGTAGTGGAGGGTGAGGTAGTGGAGGGTGAGGTAGTGGAGGGTGCGGTAGTGGAGGGTGCGGTAGTGGAGGGTGTGGTAGTGGAGGGTGAGGTAGTGGAGGGTGAGGTCGTGGAGGGTGAGGTAGTGGAGGGTGTGGTCGTGGAGGGTGCGGTGGTGGAGGGTGAGGTAGTGGAGGGTGAGGTAGTGGAGGGTGAGGTAGTGGAGGGTGCGGTAGTGGAGGGTGAGGTAGTGGAGGGTGTGGTAGTGGAGGGTGTGGTAGTGGAGGGTGAGGTAGTGGAGGGTGTGGTAGTGGAAGGTGAGGTAGTGGAGGGTGTGGTAGTGGAGGGTGAGGTAGTGGAGGGTGTGGTAGTGGAGGGTGAGGTAGTGGAGGGTGTGGTAGTGGAGGGTGAGGTAGTGGAGGGTGAGGTAGTGGAGGGTGTTGTAGTGGAGGGTGAGGTAGTGGAGGGTGTGGTAGTGGAGGGTGCGGTAGTGGAGGGTGAGGTAGTGGAGGGTGATGTAGTGGAGGGTGTGGTAGTGAAGGCTGAGTTAGTGGAGGGTGAGGTAGTGCAGGGTGAGGTAGTGGAGGGTGCGGTAGTGCAGGGTGAGGTAGTGGAGGGTGAGGTAGTGGAGGGTGCGGTAGTGGAGGGTGAGGTAGTGGAGGGTGAGGTAGTGGAGGGTGCGGTAGTGCAGGGTGAGGTAGTGGAGGGTGAGGTAGTGGAGGGTGAGGTAGTGGAGGGGGCGGTAGTGGAGGGTGAGGTAGTGGAGGGTGAGGTAGTGCAGGATGAGGTAGTGGAGGGTGCGGTAGTGGAGGGTGAGGTAGTGGAGTGTGTGGTAGTGGAGGGTGAGGTAGTGGAGGGTGAGGTAGTGCAGGGTGAGGTAGTGGAGGGTGCGGTAGTGGGGGTTGAGGTAGTGGAGGGTGTGGTAGTGGAGAGTGCGGTAGTGGAGGGTGCGGTAGTGGAGGGTGTGGTAGTGGAGGGTGAGGTAGTGGAGGGTGCGGTAGTGGAGGGTGAGGTAGTGGAGGGTGAGGTAGTGGAGGGTGAGGTAGTGGAGGGTGCGGTAGTGCAGGGTGAGGTAGTGGAGGGTGAGGTAGTGGAGGGTGAGGTAGTGGAGGGGGCGGTAGTGGAGGGTGAGGTAGTGGAGGGTGAGGTAGTGCAGGGTGAGGTAGTGGAGGGTGCGGTAGTGGAGGGTGTGGTAGTGGAGGGTGCGGTAGTGGAGGGTGAGGTAGTGGAGGGTGAGGTAGTGCAGGGTGAGGTAGTGGAGGGTGCGGTAGTGGAGGTTGAGGTAGTGGAGGGTGAAGTAGTGGAGGGTGAGGTAGTGGAGGGTGTGGTAGTGGAGGGTGAGGTAGTGGAGGGTGAGGTAGTGGAGGGTGAGGTAGTGGAGGGTGTGGTTGTGGAGGGTGAGGTAGTGGAGGGTGTGGTAGTGGAGGGTGAGGTAGTGGAGGGTGAGGTAGTGGAGGGTGTGGTAGTGGAGGGTGAGGTAGTGGAGGGTCAGGTAGTGGAGGGTGCGGTAGTGGAGGGTGAGGTAGTGGAGGGTGAGGTAGTGGAGGGTGAGGTAGTGGAGGTGCGGTAGTGAAGGCTGAGTTAGTGGAGGGTGAGGTAGTGGAGGGTGCGGTAGTGGAGGGTGAGGTAGTGGAGGGTGAGGTAGTGGAGGGTGAGGTAGTGGAGGGTGCGGTAGTGGAGGGTGAGGTAGTGGAGGGTGAGGTAGTGGAGGGTGCGGTAGTGGAGGGTGAGGTAGTGGAGGGTGAGGTAGTGGAGGGTGCGGTAGTGGAGGGTGAGGTAGTGGAGGGTGAGGTAGTGGAGGGTGCGGTAGTGGAGGTTGAGGTAGTGGAGGGTGTGGTAGTGGAGGGTGCGGTAGTGGAGGGTGAGGTAGTGGAGGGTGAGGTAGTGGAGGGTGCGGTAGTGGAGGGTGAGGTAGTGGAGGGTGAGGTCGTGGAGGGTGAGGTAGTGGAGGGGGCGGTAGTGGAGGGTGAGGTAGTGGAGGGTGAGGTAGTGGAGGGTGAGGTAGTGGAGGGTGCGGTGGTGGAGGGTGAGGTAGTGGAGGGTGAGGTAGTGGAGGGTGAGGTAGTGGAGGGTGCGGTAGTGGAGGGTGAGGTAGTGGAGGGTGCGGTAGTGGAGGGTGCGGTAGTGGAGGGTGAGGTAGTGTAGGTGCGGTAGTTGAGGGTGAGGTAGTGGAGGATGCAGTAGTGGAGGGTGAGGTAGTGGAGGGGGAGGTAGTGGAGGGTGAGGTAGTGGAGGGTGCGGTAGTGGAGGGTGTGGTAGTGGAGGGTGTGGTAGTGGAGGGTGTGGTAGTGGAGGGTGAGGTAGTGGAGGGTGAGGTAGTGGAGGGTGCGGTAGTGGAGGGTGTGGTAGTGGAGGGTGTGGTAGTGGAGGGTGCGGTAGTGGAGGGTGTGGTAGTGGAGGGTGAGGTAGTGGAGGGTGCGGTAGTGGAGGGTGTGGTAGTGGAGGGTGTGGTAGTGGAGGGTGTGGTAGTGGAGGGTGTGGTAGTGGAGGGTGCGGTAGTGGAGGGTGTGGTAGTGGAGGGTGTGGTAGTGGAGGGTGCGGTAGTGGAGGGTGAGGTATTGGAGGGTGAGGTAGTGGAGGTGCGGTAGTGGAGGGTGAGGTAGTGGAGGATGCAGTAGTGGAGGGTGAGGTAGTGGAGGGTGAGGTAGTGGAGGGTGAGGTAGTGGAGGGTGTGGTAGTGGAGCGTGAGGTAGTGGAGGGTGCGGTAGTGGAGGGTGAGGTAGTGGAGGGTGAGGTAGTGGAGGGTGCGGTAGTGGAGGGTGTGGTAGTGGAGGGTGAGGTAGTGGAGGGTGCGGTAGTGGAGGGTGAGGTAGTGGAGGGTGAGGTAGTGGAGGGTGAGGTAGTGGAGGGGGCTGTAGTGAAGGGTGTGGTAGTGGAGGGTGAGGTAGTGGAGGGTGCGGTAGTGGAGGGTGAGGTAGTGGAGGGTGCGGTAGTGGAGGGTGTGATAGTGGAGGGGGCTGTAGTGGAGGGTGTGGTAGTGGAGGGTGAGGTAGTGGAGGGGGCTGTAGTGAAGGGTGTGGTAGTGGAGGGTGAGGTAGTGGAGGGTGCGGTAGTGGAGGGTGAGGTAGTGGAGGGTGAGGTAGTGGAGGGTGCGGTAGTGGAGGGTGAGGTAGTGGAGGGTGAGGTAGTGGAGGGTGCGGTAGTGGAGGGTGAGGTAGTGGAGGGTGAGGTAGTGGAGGGTGCGGTAGTGGAGGGTGTGGTAGTGGAGGGTGAGGTAGTGGAGGGTGCGGTAGTGGAGGGTGAGGTAGTGGAGGGTGAGGTAGTGGAGGGTGAGGTAGTGGAGGGGGCTGTAGTGAAGGGTGTGGTAGTGGAGGGTGAGGTAGTGGAGGGTGCGGTAGTGGAGGGTGAGGTAGTGGAGGGTGCGGTAGTGGAGGGTGTGATAGTGGAGGGGGCTGTAGTGGAGGGTGTGGTAGTGGAGGGTGAGGTAGTGGAGGGTGTGGTAGTGGAGTGGGAGGTAGTGGAGGGTGCGGTAGTGGAGGGTGAGGTAGTGGAGGGTGCGGTAGTGGAGGGTGAGGTAGTGGAGGGTGAGTTAGTGGAGGGTGAGGTAGTGGAGGGTGAGGTAGTGGAGGGTGCGGTAGTGGAGGGTGCGGTAGTGGAGGGTGAGGTAGTGGAGGATCAGGTACTGGAGGGTGAGGTAGTGGAGGGTGCCTTAGTGGAGGGTGAGGTAGTTGAGGGTGTGGTAGTGGAGAGTGAGGTAGTGGAGGGTGCGGTAGTGGAGGGTGAGGTAGTGGAGGGTGCGGTAGTGGAGGGTGAGGTAGTGGAGGTGCGGTAGTGGAGGGTGAGGTAGTGGAGGATGCGGTAGTGGAGGGTGAGGTAGTGGAGGGTGAGGTAGTGGAGGGTGAGGTAGTGGAGGGTGTGGTAGTGGAGGGTGAGGTAGTGGAGGGTGTGGTAGTGGAGGGTGCGGTAGTGGAGGGTGAGGTAGTGGAGGGTGAGGTAGTGGAGGGTGAGGTAGTGGAGGCTGAGGTAGTGCAGGGTGAGGTAGTGGAGGGTGCGGTAGTGGAGGTTGAGGTAGTGGAGGGTGTGGTAGTGGAGGGTGCGGTAGTGCAGGGTGAGGTAGTGGAGGGTGAGGGAGTGGAGGGTGAGGTAGTGGAGGGGGCGGTAGTGGAGGGTGAGGTAGTGGAGGGTGAGGTAGTGGAGGGTGAGGTAGAGGAGGGTGAGGTAGTGGAGGGTGAGGTAGTGGAGGGTGAGGTAGAGGAGGGTGAGGTAGTGGAGGGTGAGGTAGTGGAGGGTGAGGTAGTGGAGGGTGCGGTAGTGGAGGGTGCGGTAGTGGAGGGTGTGGTAGTGGAGGGTGAGGTAGAGGAGGGTGAGGTAGTGGAGGGTGAGGTAGTGGAGGGTGAGGTAGTGGAGGGTGCGGTAGTGGAGGGTGAGGTAGTGGAGTGTGTGGTAGTGGAGGGTGAGGTAGTGGAGGGTGAGGTAGTGCAGGGTGAGGTAGTGGAGGGTGCGGTAGTGGGGGTTGAGGTAGTGGAGGGTGTGGTAGTGGAGGGTGCGGTAGTGGAGGGTGCGGTAGTGGAGGGTGTGGTAGTGGAGGGTGAGGTAGTGGAGGGTGAGGTAGTGGAGGGTGAGGTAGTGGAGGTTGAGGTAGTGGAGGGTGTGGTAGTGGAGGGTGCGGTAGTGGAGGGTGAGGTAGTGGAGGGTGAGGTAGTGGAGGGTGCGGTAGTGCAGGGTGAGGTAGTGGAGGGTGAGGTAGTGGAGGGTGAGGTAGTGGAGGGGGCCGTAGTGGAGGGTGAGGTAGTGGAGGGTGAGGTAGTGCAGGGTGAGGTAGTGGAGGGTGCGGTAGTGGAGGGTGAGGTAGTGGAGGGTGAGGTAGTGCAGGGTGAGGTAGTGGAGGGTGCGGTAGTGGAGGTTGAGGTAGTGGAGGGTGAAGTAGTGGAGGGTGAGGTAGTGGAGGGTGTGGTAGTGGAGGGTGAGGTAGTGGAGGGTGAGGTAGTGGAGGGTGAGGTAGTGGAGGGTGTGGTTGTGGAGGGTGAGGTAGTGGAGGGTGTGGTAGTGGAGGGTGAGGTAGTGGAGGGTGAGGTAGTGGAGGGTGTGGTAGTGGAGGGTGAGGTAGTGGAGGGTCAGGTAGTGGAGGGTGCGGTAGTGGAGGGTGAGGTAGTGGAGGGTGAGGTAGTGGAGGGTGAGGTAGTGGAGGGTGCGGTAGTGGAGGGTGAGGTAGTGGAGGTGCGGTAGTTGAGGGTGAGGTAGTGGAGGATGCAGTAGTGGAGGGTGAGGTAGTGGAGGGGGAGGTAGTGGAGGGTGAGGTAGTGGAGGGTGCGGTAGTGGAGGGTGAGGTAGTGGAGGGTGCGGTAGTGGAGGGTGAGGTAGTGGAGGGTGAGGTAGTGGAGGGTGCGGTAGTGGAGGGTGAGGTAGTGGAGGGTGAGGTAGTGGAGGGTGCGGTAGTGGAGGTTGAGGTAGTGGAGGGTGTGGTAGTGGAGGGTGCGGTAGTGGAGGGTGAGGTAGTGGAGGGTGAGGTAGTGGAGGGTGCGGTAGTGGAGGGTGAGGTAGTGGAGGGTGAGGTCGTGGAGGGTGAGGTAGTGGAGGGGGCGGTAGTGGAGGGTGAGGTAGTGGAGGGTGAGGTAGTGGAGGGTGAGGTAGTGGAGGGTGCGGTGGTGGAGGGTGAGGTAGTGGAGGGTGAGGTAGTGGAGGGTGAGGTAGTGGAGGGTGCGGTAGTGGAGGGTGCGGTAGTGGAGGGTGAGGTAGTGGAGGTGCGGTAGTTGAGGGTGAGGTAGTGGAGGGTGAGGTAGTGGAGGGGGAGGTAGTGGAGGGTGAGGTAGTGGAGGGTGCGGTAGTGGAGGGTGCGGTAGTGGAGGGTGAGGTAGTGGAGGTGCGGTAGTTGAGGGTGAGGTAGTGGAGGATGCAGTAGTGGAGGGTGAGGTAGTGGAGGGGGAGGTAGTGGAGGGTGAGGTAGTGGAGGGTGCGGTAGTGGAGGGTGTGGTAGTGGAGGGTGTGGTAGTGGAGGGTGTGGTAGTGGAGGGTGAGGTAGTGGAGGGTGAGGTAGTGGAGGGTGCGGTAGTGGAGGGTGAGGTAGTGGAGGTGCGGTAGTGGAGGGTGAGGTAGTGGAGGATGCAGTAGTGGAGGGTGAGGTAGTGGAGGGTGAGGTAGTGGAGGGTGAGGTAGTGGAGGGTGTGGTAGTGGAGCGTGAGGTAGTGGAGGGTGCGGTAGTGGAGGGTGAGGTAGTGGAGGGTGAGGTAGTGGAGGGGGCTGTAGTGAAGGGTGTGGTAGTGGAGGGTGAGGTAGTGGAGGGTGCGGTAGTGGAGGGTGAGGTAGTGGAGGGTGAGGTAGTGGAGGGTGCGGTAGTGGAGGGTGAGGTAGTGGAGGGTGAGGTAGTGGAGGGTGCGGTAGTGGAGGGTGTAGTAGTGGAGGGTGAGGTAGTGGAGGGTGCGGTAGTGGAGGGTGAGGTAGTGGAGGGTGAGGTAGTGGAGGGTGAGGTAGTGGAGGGGGCTGTAGTGAAGGGTGTGGTAGTGGAGGGTGAGGTAGTGGAGGGTGCGGTAGTGGAGGGTGAGGTAGTGGAGGGTGTGGTAGTGGAGGGTGAGGTAGTGGAGGGTGTGGTAGTGGAGGGTGCGGTAGTGGAGGGTGAGGTAGTGGAGGGTGAGGTAGTGGAGGGTGCGGTAGTGGAGTGGGAGGTAGTGGAGGGTGCGGTAGTGGAGGGTGAGGTAGTGGAGGGTGCGGTAGTGGAGGGTGAGGTAGTGGAGGGTGAGTTAGTGGAGGGTGAGGTAGTGGAGGGTGAGGTAGTGGAGGGTGCGGTAGTGGAGGGTGCGGTAGTGGAGGGTGAGGTAGTGGAGGGTGCGGTAGTGGAGGGTGCGGTAGTGGAGGGTGAGGTTGTGGAGGGTCAGGTAGTGGAGGGTGAGGTAGTGGAGGGTGCGTTAGTGGAGGGTGAGGTAGTTGAGGGTGTGGTAGTGGAGAGTGCGGTAGTGGAGGGTGAGGTAGTGGAGGGTGCGGTAGTGGAGGGTGAGGTAGTGGAGGTGCGGTAGTGGAGGGTGAGGTAGTGGAGGATGCGGTAGTGGAGGGTGAGGTAGTGGAGGGTGAGGTAGTGGAGGGTGAGGTAGTGGAGGGTGTGGTAGTGGAGGGTGAGGTAGTGGAGGGTGTGGTAGTGGAGGGTGTGGTAGTGGAGGGTGAGGTAGTGGAGGGTGCGGTAGTGGAGGGTGAGGTAGTGGAGGGTGAGGTAGTGGAGGGTGAGGTAGTGGAGGGGGCTGTAGTGAAGGGTGTGGTAGTGGAGGGTGAGGTAATGGAGGGTGCGGTAGTGGAGGGTGAGGTAGTGGAGGGTGTGGTAGTGGAGGGTGAGTTAGTGGAGGGTGAGGTAGTGGAGGGTGCGGTAGTGGAGGGTGAGGTAGTGGAGGGTGAGGTAGTGGAGGGTGCGGTAGTTGAGGGTGAGGTAGTGGAGGGTGAGGTAGTGGAGGGTGAGGTAGTGGAGGGTGAGTTAGTGGAGGGTGAGGTAGTGGAGGGTGCGGTAGTGGAGGGTGAGGTAGTGGAGGGTGAGGTAGTGGAGGGTGCGGTAGTTGAGGGTGAGGTAGTGGAGGGTGAGGTAGTGGAGGGTGAGGTAGTGGATGGTGAGGTAGTGGAGGGTGAGGTTGTGGAGGATGTGGTAGTGGAGGGTGAGGTAGTGGAGGGTGAGGTAATGGAGGGTGAGGTAGTGGAGGGTGCGGTAGTGGAGGGTGAGGTAGTGGAGGGTGCGGTAGTGGAGGGTGAGGTAGTGGAGGGTGTAATAGTGGAGGGTGCGGTTGTGGAGGGTGAGTTAGTGGAGGGTGCGGTAGTGGAGGGTGAGGTAGTGGAGGGTGAGGTAGTGGAGGGTGAGGTAGTGGAGGGTGAGTTAGTGGAGGGTGCGGTAGTGGAGGGTGAGGTAGTGGAGGGTGAGGTAGTGGAGGGTGAGGTAGTGGAGGGTGAGGTTGTGGAGGATGTGGTAGTGGAGGGTGAGGTAGTGGAGGGTGCGGTAGTGGAGGGTGCGGTAGTGGAGGGTGAGGTAGTGGAGGGTGAGGTAGTGGAGGGTGCGGTAGTGGAGGGTGAGGTAGTGGAGGGTGAGGTAGTGGAGGGTGCGGTAGTGGAGGGTGAGGTAGTGGAGGGTGCGGTAGTGGAGGGTGAGGTAGTGGAGGGTGTGGTAGTGGAGGGTGAGGTAGTGGAGGGTGAGGTAGTGGAGGGTGAGGTAGTGGAGTGTGCGATAGTGGAGGGTGCGGTAGTGGAGGGTGCGGTAGTGGAGGGTGAGGTAGTGGAGGGTGAGGTAGTGGAGGGTGCGATAGTGGAGGGTGCGGTAGTGGAGGGTGAGGTAGTGGAGGGTGCGGTAGTGGAGGGTGAGGTAGTGGAGGGTGATGTAGTGGAGGGTGAGGTAGTGGAGGGTGCGGTAGTGGAGGGTGCGGTAGTGGAGGGTGAGGTAGTGGAGGGTGCGGTAGTGGAGGGTGAGGTAGTGGAGGGTGAGGTAGTGGAGGGTGCGATAGTGGAGGGTGCGGTATTGGAGGGTGAGGTAGTGGAGGGTGCGGTAGTGGAGGGTGAGGTAGTGGAGGGTGCGATAGTGGAGGGTGCGGTAGTGGAGGGTGAGGTAGTGGAGGGTGCGGTAGTGGAGGGTGAGGTAGTGGAGGGTGAGGTAGTGGAGGGTGCGGTAGTGGAGGGTGCGGTAGTGGAGGGTGAGGTAGTGGAGGGTGAGGTAGTGGAGGGTGTGGTAGTGGAGGGTGAGGTAGTGGAGGGTGCGGTAGTGGAGGGTGCGGTAGTGGAGGGTGAGGTAGTGGAGGGTGAGGTAGTGGAGGGTGAGGTAGTGGAGGGTGCGGTAGTGGAAGGTGAGGTAGTGGAGGTGCGGTGGTGGAGGGTGCGGTAGTGGAGGGTGAGGTAGTGGAGGGTGAGGTAGTGGAGAGTGAGGTAGTGGAGGGTGAGGTAGTGGAGGGTGAGGTAGTGGAGGGTGCGGTAGTGGAGGGTGAAGTAGTGGAGGCTGAGGTAGGGGAGGGTGCGGTGGTGGAGGGTGAGGTAGTGGAGGGTGAGGTAGTGGAGGGTGAGGTAGTGGAGGGTGCGGTGGTGGAGGGTGAGGTAGTGGAGGGTGAGGTAGTGGAGCGTGAGGTAGTGGAGGGTGAGGTAGTGGAGGGTGAGGTAGTGGAGGGTGAGGTAGTGGAGGGTGAGGTGGTGGAGGGTGAGGTAGTGGAGGGTGAGGTAGTGGAGGGTGAGGTAGTGGAGGGTGAGGTGGTGGAGGGTGAGGTAGTGGAGGGTGAGGTAGTGGAGGGTGAGGTAGTGGAGGGTGTGGTAGTGGAGGGTGATGTAGTGGAGGGTGAGGTAGTGGAGGGTGAGGTAGTGGATGCTGAGGTAGTGGAGGGTGCGGTGGTGGAGGGTGAGGTATTGGAGGGTGAGGTAGTGGAGGGTGAGGTGGTGGAGGGTGAGGTGGTGGAGGGTGAGGTAGTGGAGGGTGAGGTAGTGGAGGATGTGGTAGTGGAGGGTGAGGTAGTGGAGGGTGAGGTAGTGGAGGATGTGTTAGTGGAGTGTGAGGTAGTGGAGGGTGCGGTGGTGGAGGGTGAGGTATTGGAGGGTGAGGTAGTGGAGGGTGAGGTAGTGGAGGGTGCGGTAGTGGAGGGTGAGGTAGTGGAGGGTGTGGTAGTGGAGTGTGAGGTAGTGGAGGGTGAGATAGTGGAGGGTGAGGTAGTGGAGGGTGTGGTAGTGGAGGGTGCGGTAGTGGAGGGTGAGGTAGTGGAGGGTGCGGTAGTGGAGGGTGCGGTGGTGGAGCGTGCGGTAGTGGAGGGTGCGGTCGTGGAGGGTGAGGTAGTGGAGGGTGCGGTAGTGGAGGGTGCGGTAGTGGAGGGTGAGGTAGTGGAGGGTGAGGTAGTGGAGGGTGAGGTAGTGGAGGGTGTGGTAGTGGAGGGTGCGGTAGTGGAGGGTGAGGTAGTGGAGGGTGTGGTAGTGGAGGGTGCGGTAGTGGAGGGTGTGGTAGTGGAGGGTGAGGTAGTGGAGAGTGAGGTAGTGGAGGGTGTGGTAGTGGAGGGTGTGGTAGTGGAGGGTGTGGTAGTGGAGGGTGTGGTAGTGGAGGGTGTGGTAGTGGAGGGTGCGGTAGTGGAGGGTGAGGTAGTGGAGGGTGCGGTAGTGGAGGGTGTGGTAGTGGAGGGTGTGGTAGTGGAGGGTGTGGTAGTGGAGGGTGTGGTAGTGGAGGGTGCGGTAGTGGAGGGTGTGGTAGTGGAGGGTGAGGTTGTGGAGGGTGAGGTAGTGGAGGGTGAGGTAGTGGAGGGTGAGGTAGTGGAGGGTGAGGTAGTGGAGAGTGAGGTGGTGGAGTGTGAGGTAGTGGAGGGTGTGGTAGTGGAGGGTGTGGTAGTGGAGGGTGCGGTAGTGGAGGGTGTGGTAGTGGAGGGTGTGGTAGTGGAGGGTGTGGTAGTGGAGGGTGTGGTAGTGGAGGGTGCGGTAGTGGAGGGTGTGGTAGTGGAGGGTGAGGTTGTGGAGGGTGAGGTAGTGGAGGGTGAGGTAGTGGAGGGTGAGGTAGTGGAGGGTGTGGTAGTGGAGGGTGCGGTAGTTGAGGGTGAGGTAGTGGAGAGTGAGGTAGTGGAGGGTGTGGTAGTGTAGGGTGAGGTAGTGGAGGGTGAGGTAGTGGAGGGTGAGGTAGTGGAGGGTGCGGTAGTGGAGGGTGAGGTAGTGGAGGGTGCGGTAGTGGAGGGTGCGGTAGTGGAGGGTGAGGTAGTGGAGGGTGCGGTAGTTGAGGGTGCGGAAGTGGAGGGTGTGGTGGTGGAGGGTGAGGTAGTGGAGGGTGTGGTAGTGGAGGGTGCGGTAGTGGAGTGTGAGGTAGTGGAGGGTGTGGTAGTGGAGGGTGCGGTAGTGGAGGGTGTGGTAGTAGAGGGTGCGGTAGTGGAGGGTGAGGTAGTGGAGGGTGTGGTAGTGGAGGGTGAGGTAGTGGAGGGTGAGGTAGTGGAGGGTGTGGTAGTGGAGGGTGCGGTAGTGGAGGGTGTGGTAGTGGAGGGTGAGGTAGTGGAGAGTGAGGTAGTGGAGGGTGTGGTAGTGGAGGGTGCGGTAGTGGAGGGTGCGGTAGTGGAGGGTGAGGTAGTGGAGGGTGAGGTAGTGGAGGGTGAGGTCGTGGAGGGTGAGGTAGTGGAGGGTGCGGTAGTGGAGGGTGAGGTAGTGGAGGGTGAGGTAGTGGAGGGTGTGGTAGTGGAGGGTGAGGTAGTGGAGGGTGAGGTAGTGGAGGGTGTGGTAGTGGAGGGTGAGGTAGTGGAGGGGGAGGTAGTGGAGGGTGAGGTAGTGGAGGGTGTGGTAGTGGAGGGTGAGGTAGTGGAGGGTGTGGTCGTGGAGGGTGAGGTAGTGGAGGGTGAGGTAGTGGAGGGTGAGGTAGTGGAGGGTGAGGTAGTGCAGGGTGAGGTCGTGGAGGGTGCGGTAGTGGAGGGTGAGGTAGTGGAGGGTGTGGTAGTGGAGGGTGTGGTAGTGGAGGGTGAGGTAGTGGAGGGTGAGGTAGTGGAGGGGGCGGTAGTGGAGGGTGAGGTAGTGGAGTGTGGGGTAGTGCAGGGTGAGGTAGTGGAGGGTGCGGTAGTGGAGGTTGAGGTAGTGGAGGGTGTGGTAGTGGAGGGTGACGTAGTGGAGGGTGAGGTAGTGCAGGGTGAGGTAGTGGAGGGTGCGGTAGTGGAGGGTGAGGTAGTGGAGGGTGCGGTAATGGAGGGTGTGGTAGTGGAGGTTGAGGTAGTGGAGGGTGAGGTAGTGGAGAGTGAGGTAGTGGAGGGTGCGGTAGTGGAGGGTGCGGTAATGGAGGGTGTGGTAGTGGAGGTTGAGGTAGTGGACGGTGAGGTAGTGGAGGGTGTGGTACTGGAGGGTGAGGTAGTGGAGGGTGAGGTAGTGGAGGGTGCGGTAGTGGAGGGTGAGGTAGTGGAGGGTGTGGTAGTGGAGGGTGAGGTAGTGGAGGGTGAGGTAGTGGAGGGTGTGGTAGTGGAGGGTGCGGTAGTGGAGGGTGCGGTAGTGGAGGTGCGGTAGTGGAGGGTGAGGTAGTGGAGGGTGAGGTAGTGGAGGGTGAGGTAGTGGAGGGTGTGGTAGTGGAGGGTGAGGTAGTGGAGGGTGAGGTAGTGGAGGGTGTGGTAGTGGAGGGTGCGGTAGTGGAGGGTGCGGTAGTGGAGGTGCGGTAGTGGAGGTGCGGTAGTGGAGGGTGAGGTAGTGGAGGGTGAGGTAGTGGAGGGTGAGGTAGTGGAGGCTGAGGTAGTGGAGGGTGAGGTAGTGGAGGGTGCGGTAGTGGAGGGTGAGGTAGTGGAGGGTGAGGTAGTGGAGGGTGAGGTAGTGGAGGTTGCGGTAGTGGAGGGTGAGGTAGTGGAGGGTGTGGTAGTGGAGGGTGCGGTAGTGGAGGGTGAGGTAGTGGAGGGTGAGGTAGTGGAGGGTGAGGTAGTGGAGGGTGAGGTATGGATGTGCGGTAGTGGAGGGTGAGGTAGTGGAGGGTGAGGTAGTGGAGGGTGAGGTACTGGAGGGTATGGTAGTGGAGGGTGAGGTAGTGGAGGGTGCGGTAGTGGAGGGTGCGGTAGTGGAGGTTGCGGTAGTGGAGGGTGAGGTAGTGGAGGGTGAGGTAGTGGAGGGTGAGGTAGTGGAGGGTGAGGTAGTGGAGGGTGCGGTAGTGGAGTGTGTGGTAGTGGAGGGTGAGGTAGTCGAGGGTGCGGTGGTGGAGGGTGAGGTAGTGGAGGGTGTGGTAGTCGAGGGTGAGGTAGTGGAGGGTGAGGTAGTGGAGGGTGTGGTAGTGGAGGGTGAGGTAGTGGAGGGTGCGGTAGTGGAGGGTGCGGTGGAGGAGGTTGCGGTAGTGGAAGGTGAGGTAGTGGAGGGTGAGGTAGTGGAGGGTGTGGTAGTGGAGGGTGAGGTAGTGGAGGGTGAGGTAGTGGAGGGTGAGGTAGTGGAGGGTGAGGTAGTGGAGGGTGTGGTAGTGAAGGGTGAGGTAGTGGAGGGTGTGGTAGTGGAGGGTGAGGTAGTGGAGGGTGAGGTAGTGGAGGGTGAGGTAGTGGAGGGTGAGGTGGTGGAGGGTGAGGTAGTGGAGGGTGAGGTAGTGGAGGGTGAGGTAGTGGAGGGTGAGGTAGTGGAGGGTGTGGTAGTGGAGGGTGAGGTAGTGGAGGGTGAGGTAGTGGAGGGTGAGGTAGTGGAGGGTGAGGTAGTGGAGGGTGTGGTAGTGGAGGGTGAGGTAGTGGAGGGTGTGGTGGTGGAGGGTGAGGTAGTGGAGGGTGTGGTAGTCGAGGGTGAGGAAGTGGAGGGTGAGGTAGTCGAGGGTGCGGTAGTGGAGGGTGAGTTAGTGGAGGGTGAGGTAGTGGAGGGTGTGGAAGTGGAGGGTGAGGTAGTGGAGGGTGAGGTAGTCGAGGGTGAGGTAGTGGAGGGTGAGGTAGTGGAGGGTGAGGAAGTGGAGGGTGAGGTAGTGGAGGGTGAGGTAGTGGAGGTGCGGTGGTGGAGGGTGAGGTAGTGGAGGGTGAGGTAGTGGAGGGTGAGGTAGTGGAGGCTGCGGTAGTTGAGGGTGAGGTAGTGGAGGGTGAGGTAGTGGAGCGTGCGGTAGTTGAGTGTGAGGTAGTGGAGGGTGAGGTAGTGGAGGGTGAGGAAGTGGAGGGTGAGGTAGTGGAGGGTGAGGTAGTGGAGGTGCGGTGGTGGAGGGTGAGGTAGTGGAGGGTGAGGTAGTGGAGGTGCGGTGGTGGAGGGTGAGGTAGTGGAGGGTGAGGTAGTGGAGGGTGAGGTAGTGGAGGGTGCGGTAGTTGAGGGTGAGGTAGTGGAGGGTGAGGTAGTGGAGGGTGAGGAAGTGGAGGGTGAGGTAGTGGAGGGTGAGGTAGTGGAGGTGCGGTAGTGGAGGGTGAGGTAGTGGAGGGTGAGGTAGTGGAGGGTGAGGTAGTGGAGGGTGCGGTAGTTGAGGGTGAGGTAGTGGAGGGTGAGGTAGTGGAGGGTGAGGTAGTGGAGGGTGAGGTAGTGGAGGGTGCGGTAGTTGAGGGTGTGGTAGTGGAGGGTGAAGTAGTGGAGGATGCGGTAGTGGAGGGTGAGGTAGTGGAGGGTGAGGTAGTGGAGGGTGCGGTAGTGGAGGGTGAGGTAGTTGAGGGTGAGGTAGTTGAGGGTGAGGGAGTGGAGGGTGCGGTCGTGGAGGGTGAGGTAGTTCAGGGTGAGTTAGTTGAGGGTGCGCTAGTGGAGGGTGAGTTAGTGGAGGGTGAGGTAGTGGAGGGTGAGGTAGTGGAGGGTGAGGTAGTGGAGGGTGCGGTAGTGGAGGGTGAAGTAGTGGAGGGTGAGGTAGTGGAGGGTGCGGTAGTGGAGGGTGAGGTAGTGGAGGGTGAGGTAGTGGAGGGTGAGGTAGTGGAGGGGGCTGTAGTGAAGGGTGTGGTAGTGGAGGGTGAGGTTGTGGAGGGTGCGGTAGTGGAGGGTGAGGTAGTGGAGGGTGTGGTAGTGGAGGGTGAGGTAGTGGAGGGTGTGGTAGTGGAGGGTGCGGTAGTGGAGGGTGAGGTAGTGGAGGGTGAGGTAGTGGAGGGTGCGGTAGTGGAGTGGGAGGTAGTGGAGGGTGCGGTAGTGGAGGGTGAGGTAGTGGAGGGTGCGGTAGTGGAGGGTGAGGTAGTGGAGGGTGAGTTAGTGGAGGGTGAGGTAGTGGAGGGTGAGGTAGTGGAGGGTGCGGTAGTGGAGGGTGCGGTAGTGGAGGGTGAGGTAGTGGAGGGTGCGGTAGTGGAGGGTGCGGTAGTGGAGGGTGAGGTTGTGGAGGGTCAGGTAGTGGAGGGTGAGGTAGTGGAGGGTGCGTTAGTGGAGGGTGAGGTAGTTGAGGGTGTGGTAGTGGAGAGTGCGGTAGTGGAGGGTGAGGTAGTGGAGGGTGCGGTAGTGGAGGGTGAGGTAGTGGAGGTGCGGTAGTGGAGGGTGAGGTAGTGGAGGATGCGGTAGTGGAGGGTGAGGTAGTGGAGGGTGAGGTAGTGGAGGGTGAGGTAGTGGAGGGTGTGGTAGTGGAGGGTGAGGTAGTGGAGGGTGTGGTAGTGGATGGTGTGGTAGTGGAGGGTGAGGTAGTGCAGGGTGCGGTAGTGGAGGGTGAGGTAGTGGAGGGTGAGGTAATGGAGGGTGCGGTAGTGGAGGGTGAGGTAGTGGAGGGTGTGGTAGTGGAGGGTGAGTTAGTGGAGGGTGAGGTAGTGGAGGGTGCGGTAGTGGAGGGTGAGGTAGTGGAGGGTGAGGTAGTGGAGGGTGCGGTAGTTGAGGGTGAGGTAGTGGAGGGTGAGGTAGTGGAGGGTGAGGTAGTGGAGGGTGAGTTAGTGGAGGGTGAGGTAGTGGAGGGTGCGGTAGTGGAGGGTGAGGTAGTGGAGGGTGAGGTAGTGGAGGGTGCGGTAGTTGAGGGTGAGGTAGTGGAGGGTGAGGTAGTGGAGGGTGAGGTAGTGGAGGGTGAGGTAGTGGAGGGTGAGGTTGTGGAGGATGTGGTAGTGGAGGGTGAGGTAGTGGAGGGTGAGGTAATGGAGGGTGAGGTAGTGGAGGGTGCGGTAGTGGAGGGTGAGGTAGTGGAGGGTGCGGTAGTGGAGGGTGAGGTAGTGGAGGGTGCGGTAGTGGAGGGTGAGGTAGTGGAGGGTGAGGTAGTGGAGGGTGCGATAGTGGAGGGTGCGGTATTGGAGGGTGAGGTAGTGGAGGGTGCGGTAGTGGAGGGTGAGGTAGTGGAGGGTGCGATAGTGGAGGGTGCGGTAGTGGAGGGTGAGGTAGTGGAGGGTGCGGTAGTGGAGGGTGAGGTAGTGGAGGGTGAGGTAGTGGAGGGTGCGGTAGTGGAGGGTGCGGTAGTGGAGGGTGAGGTAGTGGAGGGTGAGGTAGTGGAGGGTGTGGTAGTGGAGGGTGAGGTAGTGGAGGGTGCGGTAGTGGAGGGTGCGGTAGTGGAGGGTGAGGTAGTGGAGGGTGAGGTAGTGGAGGGTGAGGTAGTGGAGGGTGCGGTAGTGGAAGGTGAGGTAGTGGAGGTGCGGTGGTGGAGGGTGCGGTAGTGGAGGGTGAGGTAGTGGAGGGTGAGGTAGTGGAGAGTGAGGTAGTGGAGGGTGAGGTAGTGGAGGGTGAGGTAGTGGAGGGTGCGGTAGTGGAGGGTGAAGTAGTGGAGGCTGAGGTAGTGGAGGGTGCGGTGGTGGAGGGTGAGGTAGTGGAGGGTGAGGTAGTGGAGGGTGAGGTAGTGGAGGGTGCGGTGGTGGAGGGTGAGGTAGTGGAGGGTGAGGTAGTGGAGCGTGAGGTAGTGGAGGGTGAGGTAGTGGAGGGTGAGGTAGTGGAGGGTGAGGTAGTGGAGGGTGAGGTGGTGGAGGGTGAGGTAGTGGAGGGTGAGGTAGTGGAGGGTGAGGTAGTGGAGGGTGAGGTGGTGGAGGGTGAGGTAGTGGAGGGTGAGGTAGTGGAGGGTGAGGTAGTGGAGGGTGTGGTAGTGGAGGGTGATGTAGTGGAGGGTGAGGTAGTGGAGGGTGAGGTAGTGGAGGCTGAGGTAGTGGAGGGTGCGGTGGTGGAGGGTGAGGTATTGGAGGGTGAGGTAGTGGAGGGTGAGGTGGTGGAGGGTGAGGTGGTGGAGGGTGAGGTAGTGGAGGGTGAGGTAGTGGAGGATGTGGTAGTGGAGGGTGAGGTAGTGGAGGGTGAGGTAGTGGAGGATGTGTTAGTGGAGTGTGAGGTAGTGGAGGGTGCGGTGGTGGAGGGTGAGGTATTGGAGGGTGAGGTAGTGGAGGGTGAGGTAGTGGAGGGTGCGGTAGTGGAGGGTGAGGTAGTGGAGGGTGTGGTAGTGGAGGGTGTGGTAGTGGAGGGTGTGGTAGTGGAGGGTGTGGTAGTGGAGGGTGCGGTAGTGGAGGGTGAGGTAGTGGAGGGTGAGATAGTGGAGGGTGAGGTAGTGGAGGGTGTGGTAGTGGAGGGTGCGGTAGTGGAGGGTGAGGTAGTGGAGGGTGCGGTAGTGGAGGGTGCGGTGGTGGAGGGTGCGGTAGTGGAGGGTGCGGTCGTGGAGGGTGAGGTAGTGGAGGGTGCGGTAGTGGAGGGTGCGGTAGTGGAGGGTGAGGTAGTGGAGGGTGTGGTAGTGGAGGGTGTGGTAGTGGAGGGTGTGGTAGTGGAGGGTGCGGTAGTGGAGGGTGTGGTAGTGGAGGGTGAGGTAGTGGAGAGTGAGGTAGTGGAGGGTGTGGTAGTGGAGGGTGTGGTAGTGGAGGGTGTGGTAGTGGAGGGTGTGGTAGTGGAGGGTGAGGTAGTGGAGGGTGCGGTAGTGGAGGGTGTGGTAGTGGAGGGTGTGGTAGTGGAGGGTGTGGTAGTGGAGGGTGTGGTAGTGGAGGGTGCGGTAGTGGAGGGTGTGGTAGTGGAGGGTGAGGTTGTGGAGGGTGAGGTAGTGGAGGGTGAGGTAGTGGAGGGTGAGGTAGTGGAGGGTGAGGTAGTGGAGAGTGAGGTGGTGGAGTGTGAGGTAGTGGAGGGTGTGGTAGTGGAGGGTGTGGTAGTGGAGGGTGCGGTAGTGGAGGGTGTGGTAGTGGAGGGTGTGGTAGTGGAGGGTGTGGTAGTGGAGGGTGTGGTAGTGGAGGGTGCGGTAGTGGAGGGTGTGGTAGTGGAGGGTGAGGTTGTGGAGGGTGAGGTAGTGGAGGGTGAGGTAGTGGAGGGTGAGGTAGTGGAGGGTGTGGTAGTGGAGGGTGCGGTAGTTGAGGGTGAGGTAGTGGAGAGTGAGGTAGTGGAGGGTGTGGTAGTGTAGGGTGAGGTAGTGGAGGGTGAGGTAGTGGAGGGTGAGGTAGTGGAGGGTGCGGTAGTGGAGGGTGAGGTAGTGGAGGGTGCGGTAGTGGAGGGTGCGGTAGTGGAGGGTGAGGTAGTGGAGGGTGCGGTAGTGGAGGGTGCGGAAGTGGAGGGTGTGGTGGTGGAGGGTGAGGTAGTGGAGGGTGTGGTAGTGGAGGGTGCGGTAGTGGAGTGTGAGGTAGTGGAGGGTGTGGTAGTGGAGGGTGCGGTAGTGGAGGGTGTGGTAGTAGAGGGTGCGGTAGTGGAGGGTGAGGTAGTGGAGGGTGTGGTAGTGGAGGGTGAGGTAGTGGAGGGTGAGGTAGTGGAGGGTGTGGTAGTGGAGGGTGCGGTAGTGGAGGGTGTGGTAGTGGAGGGTGAGGTAGTGGAGAGTGAGGTAGTGGAGGGTGTGGTAGTGGAGGGTGCGGTAGTGGAGGGTGCGGTAGTGGAGGGTGAGGTAGTGGAGGGTGAGGTAGTGGAGGGTGAGGTCGTGGAGGGTGAGGTAGTGGAGGGTGCGGTAGTGGAGGGTGAGGTAGTGGAGGGTGAGGTAGTGGAGGGTGTGGTAGTGGAGGGTGAGGTAGTGGAGGGTGAGGTAGTGGAGGGTGTGGTAGTGGAGGGTGAGGTAGTGGAGGGGGAGGTAGTGGAGGGTGAGGTAGTGGAGGGTGTGGTAGTGGAGGGTGAGGTAGTGGAGGGTGTGGTCGTGGAGGGTGAGGTAGTGGAGGGTGAGGTAGTGGAGGGTGAGGTAGTGGAGGGTGAGGTAGTGCAGGGTGAGGTCGTGGAGGGTGCGGTAGTGGAGGGTGAGGTAGTGGAGGGTGTGGTAGTGGAGGGTGTGGTAGTGGAGGGTGAGGTAGTGGAGGGTGAGGTAGTGGAGGGGGCGGTAGTGGAGGGTGAGGTAGTGGAGTGTGGGGTAGTGCAGGGTGAGGTAGTGGAGGGTGCGGTAGTGGAGGTTGAGGTAGTGGAGGGTGTGGTAGTGGAGGGTGACGTAGTGGAGGGTGAGGTAGTGCAGGGTGAGGTAGTGGAGGGTGCGGTAGTGGAGGGTGACGTAGTGGAGGGTGAGGTAGTGGAGGGTGAGGTAGTGGAGGGTGCGGTAATGGAGGGTGTGGTAGTGGAGGTTGAGGTAGTGGAGGGTGAGGTAGTGGAGAGTGAGGTAGTGGAGGGTGCGGTAGTGGAGGGTGCGGTAATGGAGGGTGTGGTAGTGGAGGTTGAGGTAGTGGAGGGTGAGGTAGTGGAGGGTGTGGTACTGGAGGGTGAGGTAGTGGAGGGTGAGGTAGTGGAGGGTGAGGTAGTGGAGGGTGCGGTAGTGGAGGGTGAGGTAGTGGAGGGTGTGGTAGTGGAGGGTGAGGTAGTGGAGGGTGAGGTAGTGGAGGGTGTGGTAGTGGAGGGTGCGGTAGTGGAGGGTGCGGTAGTGGAGGTGCGGTAGTGGAGGGTGAGGTAGTGGAAGGTGAGGTAGTGGAGGGTGAGGTAGTGGAGGGTGTGGTAGTGGAGGGTGAGGTAGTGGAGGGTGAGGTAGTGGAGGGTGTGGTAGTGGAGGGTGCGGTAGTGGAGGGTGCGGTAGTGGAGGTGCGGTAGTGGAGGTGCGGTAGTGGAGGGTGAGGTAGTGGAGGGTGAGGTAGTGGAGGGTGAGGTAGTGGAGGGTGAGGTAGTGGAGGGTGCGGTAGTGGAGGGTGAGGTAGTGGAGGGTGAGGTAGTGGAGGGTGAGGTAGTGGAGGTTGCGGTAGTGGAGGGTGAGGTAGTGGAGGGTGTGGTAGTGGAGGGTGCGGTAGTGGAGGGTGAGGTAGTGGAGGGTGAGGTAGTGGAGGGTGAGGTAGTGGATGTGCGGTAGTGGAGGGTGAGGTAGTGGAGGGTGAGGTAGAGGAGGGTGAGGTACTGGAGGGTATGGTAGTGGAGGGTGAGGTAGTGGAGGGTGCGGTAGTGGAGGGTGCGGTAGTGGAGGTTGCGGTAGTGGAGGGTGAGGTAGTGGAGGGTGAGGTAGTGGAGGGTGAGGTAGTGGAGGGTGAGGTAGTGGAGGGTGCGGTAGTGGAGTGTGTGGTAGTGGAGGGTGAGGTAGTCGAGGGTGCGGTGGTGGAGGGTGAGGTAGTGGAGGGTGTGGTAGTCGAGGGTGAGGAAGTGGAGGGTGAGGTAGTGGAGGGTGTGGTAGTGGAGGGTGAGGTAGTGGAGGGTGCGGTAGTGCAGGGTGCGGTGGAGGAGGTTGCGGTAGTGGAAGGTGAGGTAGTGGAGGGTGAGGTAGTGGAGGGTGTGGTAGTGGAGGGTGAGGTAGTGGAGGGTGAGGTAGTGGAGGGTGAGGTAGTGGAGGGTGAGGTAGTGGAGGGTGTGGTAGTGAAGGGTGAGGTAGTGGAGGGTGTGGTAGTGGAGGGTGAGGTAGTGGAGGGTGAGGTAGTGGAGGGTGAGGTAGTGGAGGGTGAGGTAGTGGAGGGTGAGGTGGTGGAGGGTGAGGTAGTGGAGGGTGAGGTAGTGGAGGGTGAGGTAGTGGAGGGTGTGGTAGTGGAGGGTGAGGTAGTGGAGGGTGAGGTAGTGGAGGGTGAGGTAGTGGAGGGTGTGGTAGTGGAGGGTGAGGTAGTGGAGGGTGTGGTGGTGGAGGGTGAGGTAGTGGAGGGTGTGGTAGTCGAGGGTGAGGAAGTGGAGGGTGAGGTAGTCGAGGGTGCGGTAGTGGAGGGTGAGTTAGTGGAGGGTGAGGTAGTGGAGGGTGTGGAAGTGGAGGGTGAGGTAGTGGAGGGTGAGGTAGTCGAGGGTGAGGTAGTGGAGGGTGAGGTAGTGGAGGGTGAGGAAGTGGAGGGTGAGGTAGTGGAGGGTGAGGTAGTGGAGGTGCGGTGGTGGAGGGTGAGGTAGTGGAGGGTGAGGTAGTGGAGGGTGAGGTAGTGGAGGCTGCGGTAGTTGAGGGTGAGGTAGTGGAGGGTGAGGTAGTGGAGCGTGCGGTAGTTGAGTGTGAGGTAGTGGAGGGTGAGGTAGTGGAGGGTGAGGAAGTGGAGGGTGAGGTAGTGGAGGGTGAGGTAGTGGAGGTGCGGTGGTGGAGGGTGAGGTAGTGGAGGGTGAGGTAGTGGAGGGTGAGGTAGTGGAGGGTGCGGTAGTTGAGGGTGAGGTAGTGGAGGGTGAGGTAGTGGAGGGTGAGGAAGTGGAGGGTGAGGTAGTGGAGGGTGAGGTAGTGGAGGTGCGGTAGTGGAGGGTGAGGTAGTGGAGGGTGAGGTAGTGGAGGGTGAGGTAGTGGAGGGTGCGGTAGTTGAGGGTGAGGTAGTGGAGGGTGAGGTAGTGGAGGGTGAGGTAGTGGAGGGTGAGGTAGTGGAGGGTGCGGTAGTTGAGGGTGTGGTAGTGGAGGGTGAAGTAGTGGAGGATGCGGTAGTGGAGGGTGAGGTAGTGGAGGGTGAGGTAGTGGAGGGTGCGGTAGTGGAGGGTGAGGTAGTTGAGGGTGAGGTAGTTGAGGGTGAGGGAGTGGAGGGTGCGGTCGTGGAGGGTGAGGTAGTTCAGGGTGAGTTAGTTGAGGGTGCGCTAGTGGAGGGTGAGTTAGTGGAGGGTGAGGTAGTGGAGGGTGAGGTAGTGGAGGGTGAGGTAGTGGAGGGTGCGGTAGTGGAGGGTGTAGTAGTGGAGGGTGAGGTAGTGGAGGGTGCGGTAGTGGAGGGTGAGGTAGTGGAGGGTGAGGTAGTGGAGGGTGAGGTAGTGGAGGGGGCTGTAGTGAAGGGTGTGGTAGTGGAGGGTGAGGTTGTGGAGGGTGCGGTAGTGGAGGGTGAGGTAGTGGAGGGTGTGGTAGTGGAGGGTGAGGTAGTGGAGGGTGTGGTAGTGGAGGGTGCGGTAGTGGAGGGTGAGGTAGTGGAGGGTGAGGTAGTGGAGGGTGCGGTAGTGGAGTGGGAGGTAGTGGAGGGTGCGGTAGTGGAGGGTGAGGTAGTGGAGGGTGCGGTAGTGGAGGGTGAGGTAGTGGAGGGTGAGTTAGTGGAGGGTGAGGTAGTGGAGGGTGAGGTAGTGGAGGGTGCGGTAGTGGAGGGTGCGGTAGTGGAGGGTGAGGTAGTGGAGGGTGCGGTAGTGGAGGGTGCGGTAGTGGAGGGTGAGGTTGTGGAGGGTCAGGTAGTGGAGGGTGAGGTAGTGGAGGGTGCGTTAGTGGAGGGTGAGGTAGTTGAGGGTGTGGTAGTGGAGAGTGCGGTAGTGGAGGGTGAGGTAGTGGAGGGTGCGGTAGTGGAGGGTGAGGTAGTGGAGGTGCGGTAGTGGAGGGTGAGGTAGTGGAGGATGCGGTAGTGGAGGGTGAGGTAGTGGAGGGTGAGGTAGTGGAGGGTGAGGTAGTGGAGGGTGTGGTAGTGGAGGGTGAGGTAGTGGAGGGTGTGGTAGTGGAGGGTGTGGTAGTGGAGGGTGAGGTAGTGGAGGGTGCGGTAGTGGAGGGTGAGGTAGTGGAGGGTGAGGTAATGGAGGGTGCGGTAGTGGAGGGTGAGGTAGTGGAGGGTGTGGTAGTGGAGGGTGAGTTAGTGGAGGGTGAGGTAGTGGAGGGTGCGGTAGTGGAGGGTGAGGTAGTGGAGGGTGAGGTAGTGGAGGGTGCGGTAGTTGAGGGTGAGGTAGTGGAGGGTGAGGTAGTGGAGGGTGAGGTAGTGGAGGGTGAGTTAGTGGAGGGTGAGGTAGTGGAGGGTGCGGTAGTGGAGGGTGAGGTAGTGGAGGGTGAGGTAGTGGAGGGTGCGGTAGTTGAGGGTGAGGTAGTGGAGGGTGAGGTAGTGGAGGGTGAGGTAGTGGAGGGTGAGGTAGTGGAGGGTGAGGTTGTGGAGGATGTGGTAGTGGAGGGTGAGGTAGTGGAGGGTGAGGTAATGGAGGGTGAGGTAGTGGAGGGTGCGGTAGTGGAGGGTGAGGTAGTGGAGGGTGCGGTAGTGGAGGGTGAGGTAGTGGAGGGTGTAATAGTGGAGGGTGCGGTCGTGGAGGGTGAGTTAGTGGAGGGTGCGGTAGTGGAGGGTGAGGTAGTGGAGGGTGAGGTAGTGGAGGGTGAGGTAGTGGAGGGTGAGTTAGTGGAGGGTGCGGTAGTGGAGGGTGAGGTAGTGGAGGGTGAGGTAGTGGAGGGTGAGGTAGTGGAGGGTGAGGTTGTGGAGGATGTGGTAGTGGAGGGTGAGGTAGTGGAGGGTGCGGTAGTGGAGGGTGCGGTAGTGGAGGGTGAGGTAGTGGAGGGTGAGGTAGTGGAGGGTGCGGTAGTGGAGGGTGAGGTAGTGGAGGGTGAGGTAGTGGAGGGTGCGGTAGTGGAGGGTGAGGTAGTGGAGGGTGCGGTAGTGGAGGGTGAGGTAGTGGAGGGTGTGGTAGTGGAGGGTGAGGTAGTGGAGGGTGAGGTAGTGGAGGGTGAGGTAGTGGAGGGTGCGATAGTGGAGGGTGCGGTAGTGGAGGGTGAGGTAGTGGAGGGTGCGATAGTGGAGGGTGCGGTAGTGGAGGGTGAGGTAGTGGAGGGTGCGGTAGTGGAGGGTGAGGTAGTGGAGGGTGAGGTAGTGGAGGGTGCGGTAGTGGAGGGTGAGGTAGTGGAGGGTGCGGTAGTGGAGGGTGAGGTAGTGGAGGGTGTGGTAGTGGAGGGTGAGGTAGTGGAGGGTGAGGTAGTGGAGGGTGAGGTAGTGGAGGGTGCGATAGTGGAGGGTGCGGTAGTGGAGGGTGAGGTAGTGGAGGGTGCGGTAGTGGAGGGTGAGGTAGTGGAGGGTGAGGTAGTGGAGGGTGCGGTAGTGGAGGGTGCGGTAGTGGAGGGTGAGGTAGTGGAGGGTGAGGTAGTGGAGGGTGCGGTAGTGGAGGGTGTGGTAGTGGAGGGTGAGGTAGTGGAGGGTGCGGTAGTGGAGGGTGAGGTAGTGGAGGGTGCGATAGTGGAGGGTGCGGTAGTGGAGGGTGCGGTAGTGGAGGGTGAAGTAGTGGAGGCTGAGGTAGTGGAGGGTGCGGTGGTGGAGGGTGAGGTAGTGGAGGGTGAGGTAGTGGAGGGTGAGGTAGTGGAGGGTGCGGTGGTGGAGGGTGAGGTAGTGGAGGGTGAGGTAGTGGAGGGTGAGGTAGTGGAGGGTGCGGTGGTGGAGGGTGAGGTAGTGGAGGGTGAGGTAGTGGAGCGTGAGGTAGTGGAGGGTGAGGTAGTGGAGGGTGAGGTGGTGGAGGGTGAGGTAGTGGAGGGTGCGATAGTGGAGGGTGCGGTAGTGGAGGGTGAGGTAGTGGAGGGTGCGGTAGTGGAGGGTGAGGTAGTGGAGGGTGAGGTAGTGGAGGGTGAGGTAGTGGAGGGTGCGATAGTGGAGGGTGCGGTAGTGGAGGGTGAGGTAGTGGAGGGTGCGGTAGTGGAGGGTGAGGTAGTGGAGGGTGAGGTAGTGGAGGTGCGGTAGTGGAGGGTGCGGTAGTGGAAGGTGAGGTAGTGGAGGTGCGGTGGTGGAGGGTGCGGTAGTGGAGGGTGAGGTAGTGGAGGGTGAGGTAGTGGAGAGTTAGGTAGTGGAGGGTGAGGTAGTGGAGGGTGAGGTAGTGGAGGGTGCGGTAGTGGAGGGTGAAGTAGTGGAGGCTGAGGTAGTGGAGGGTGCGGTGGTGGAGGGTGAGGTAGTGGAGGGTGAGGTAGTGGAGGGTGAGGTAGTGGAGGGTGCGGTGGTGGAGGGTGAGGTAGTGGAGGGTGAGGTAGTGGAGCGTGAGGTAGTGGAGGGTGAGGTAGTGGAGGGTGAGGTAGTGGAGGGTGAGGTAGTGGAGGGTGAGGTGGTGGAGGGTGAGGTAGTGGAGGGTGAGGTAGTGGAGGGTGAGGTAGTGGAGGGTGAGGTGGTGGAGGGTGAGGTAGTGGAGGGTGAGGTAGTGGAGGGTGAGGTAGTGGAGGGTGTGGTAGTGGAGGGTGAGGTAGTGGAGGCTGAGGTAGTGGAGGGTGCGGTGGTGGAGGGTGAGGTATTGGAGGGTGAGGTAGTGGAGGGTGAGGTGGTGGAGGGTGAGGTGGTGGAGGGTGAGGTAGTGGAGGGTGAGGTAGTGGAGGATGTGGTAGTGGAGGGTGATGTAGTGGAGGGTGTGGTAGTGGAGGGTGAGGTAGTGGAGGGTGTGGTAGTGGAGTGTGAGGTAGTGGAGGGTGCGGTGGTGGAGGGTGAGGTAGTGGAGTGTGAGGTAGTGGAGGGTGAGGTAGTGGAGGGTGTGGTAGTGGAGTGTGAGGTAGTGGAGGGTGCGGTGGTGGAGGGTGAGGTATTGGAGGGTGAGGTAGTGGAGGGTGAGGTAGTGGAGGGTGCGGTAGTGGAGGGTGAGGTAGTGGAGGGTGAGGTAGTGGAGGATGTGGTAGTGGAGGGTGATGTAGTGGAGGGTGTGGTAGTGGAGGGTGAGGTAGTGGAGGGTGTGGTAGTGGAGTGTGAGGTAGTGGAGGGTGAGGTGGTGGAGGGTGAGGTAGTGGAGGGTGTGGTAGTGGAGGGTGAGGTAGTGGAGGGTGTGGTAGTGGAGGGTGAGGTAGTGGAGGCTGAGGTAGTGGAGGGTGTGGTAGTGGAGGGTGCGGTAGTGGAGGGTGAGGTAGTGGAGGGTGAGGTTGTGGAGGGTGAGGTAGTGGAGGGTGAGGTAGTGGAGGGGGATGTAGTGGAGGGTGAGGTAGTGGAGGGTGTGGTAGTGGAGGGTGCGGTAGTGGAGGGTGAGGTAGTGGAGGGTGAGGTAGTGGAGGGTGCGGTGGTGGAGGGTGCGGTAGTGGAGGGTGAGGTAGCGGAGGGTGCGGTAGTGGAGGGTGCGGTAGTGGAGGGTGAGGAAGTGGAGGGTGAGGTAGTGGAGGGTGAGGTAGTGGAGGGTGTGGTAGTGGAGGGTGAGGTAGTGGAGGGTGAGGTAGTGGAGGGTGTGGTAGTGGAGGGTGCGGTAGTGGAGGGTGAGGTAGTGGAGGGTGAGGTAGTGGAGGGTGTGGTAGTGGAGGGTGCGGTAGTGGAGGGTGAGGTAGTGGAGGGTGAGGTAGTGGAGGGTGAGGTAGTGGAGGGTGTGGTAGTGGAGGGTGAGGTAGTGGAGGGTGCGGTAGTGGAGGGTGAGGTAGTGGAGGGTGCGGTAGTGGAGGGTGAGGTAGTGGAGGGTGAGATAGTGGAGGGTGAGGTAGTGGAGGGTGTGGTAGTGGAGGGTGCGGTAGTGGAGGGTGTGGTAGTGGAGGGTGCGGTAGTGGAGGGTGTGGTAGTGGAGGGTGTGGTAGTGGAGGGTGTGGTAGTGGAGGGTGTGGTAGTGGAGGGTGTGGTAGTGGAGGGTGCGGTAGTGGAGGGTGTGGTAGTGGAGGGTGTGGTAGTGGAGGGTGAGGTAGTGGAGGGTGCGGTAGTGGAGGGTGTGGTAGTGGAGGGTGTGGTAGTGGAGGGTGTGGTAGTGGAGGGTGTGGTAGTGGAGGGTGTGGTAGTGGAGGGTGCGGTAGTGGAGGGTGTGGTAGTGGAGGGTGAGGTAGTGGAGAGTGAGGTAGTGGAGGGTGTGGTAGTGGAGGGTGCGGTAGTGGAGGGTGTGGTAGTGGAGGGTGTGGTAGTGGAGGGTGTGGTAGTGGAGGGTGCGGTAGTGGAGGGTGTGGTAGTGGAGGGTGAGGTTGTGGAGGGTGAGGTAGTGGAGGGTGAGGTAGTGGAGGGTGAGGTAGTGGAGGGTGAGGTAGTGGAGAGTGAGGTGGTGGAGTGTGAGGTAGTGGAGGGTGTGGTAGTGGAGGGTGTGGTAGTGGAGGGTGCGGTAGTGGAGGGTGTGGTAGTGGAGGGTGTGGTAGTGGAGGGTGTGGTAGTGGAGGGTGTGGTAGTGGAGGGTGCGGTAGTGGAGGGTGTGGTAGTGGAGGGTGAGGTTGTGGAGGGTGAGGTAGTGGAGGGTGAGGTAGTGGAGGGTGAGGTAGTGGAGGGTGTGGTAGTGGAGGGTGCGGTAGTTGAGGGTGAGGTAGTGGAGAGTGAGGTAGTGGAGGGTGTGGTAGTGGAGGGTGAGGTAGTGGAGGGTGAGGTAGTGGAGGGTGAGGTAGTGGAGGGTGCGGTAGTGGAGGGTGAGGTAGTGGAGGGTGCGGTAGTGGAGGGTGCGGTAGTGGAGGGTGAGGTAGTGGAGGGTGCGGTAGTGGAGGGTGCGGAAGTGGAGGGTGTGGTGGTGGAGGGTGAGGTAGTGGAGGGTGTGGTAGTGGAGGGTGCGGTAGTGGAGGGTGTGGTAGTGGAGGGTGAGGTAGTGGAGGGTGAGGTAGTGGAGGGTGAGGTAGTGGAGGGTGCGGTAGTGGAGGGTGTGGTAGTGGAGGGTGAGGTAGTGGAGGGTGAGGTAGTGGAGGGTGTGGTAGTGGAGGGTGCGGTAGTGGAGGGTGTGGTAGTGGAGGGTGAGGTAGTGGAGAGTGAGGTAGTGGAGGGTGTGGTAGTGGAGGGTGCGGTAGTGCAGAGTGCGGTAGTGGAGGGTGAGGTAGTGGAGGGTGAGGTAGTGCAGGGTGAGGTCGTGGAGGGTGAGGTAGTGGAGGGTGCGGTAGTGGAGGGTGAGGTAGTGGAGGGTGAGGTAGTGGAGGGTGAGGTCGTGGAGGGTGAGGTAGTGGAGGGTGCGGTAGTGGAGGGTGAGGTAGTGGAGGGTGAGGTAGTGGAGGGTGTGGTAGTGGAGGGTGAGGTAGTGGAGGGTGAGGTAGTGGAGGGTGTGGTAGTGGAGGGTGAGGTAGTGGAGGGGGAGGTAGTGGAGGGTGAGGTAGTGGAGGGTGTGGTAGTGGAGGGTGAGGTAGTGGAGGGTGTGGTCGTGGAGGGTGAGGTAGTGGAGGGTGAGGTAGTGGAGGGTGAGGTAGTGGAGGGTGAGGTAGTGCAGGGTGAGGTCGTGGAGGGTGCGGTAGTGGAGGGTGAGGTAGTGGAGGGTGTGGTAGTGGAGGGTGTGGTAGTGGAGGGTGAGGTAGTGGAGGGTGAGGTAGTGGAGGGGGCGGTAGTGGAGGGTGAGGTAGTGGAGTGTGGGGTAGTGCAGGGTGAGGTAGTGGAGGGTGCGGTAGTGGAGGTTGAGGTAGTGGAGGGTGTGGTAGTGGAGGGTGACGTAGTGGAGGGTGAGGTAGTGCAGGGTGAGGTAGTGGAGGGTGCGGTAGTGGAGGTTGAGGTAGTGGAGGGTGTGGTAGTGGAGGGTGACGTAGTGGAGGGTGAGGTAGTGGAGGGTGAGGTAGTGGAGGTGCGGTAGTGGAGGGTGCGGTAGTGGAGGGTGCGGTAGTGGAGGGTGCGGTAATGGAGGGTGTGGTAGTGGAGGTTGAGGTAGTGGAGGGTGAGGTAGTGGAGAGTGAGGTAGTGGAGGGTGCGGTAGTGGAGGGTGCGGTAATGGAGGGTGTGGTAGTGGAGGTTGAGGTAGTGGAGGGTGAGGTAGTGGAGGGTGTGGTACTGGAGGGTGAGGTAGTGGAGGGTGAGGTAGTGGAGGGTGAGGTAGTGGAGGGTGCGGTAGTGGAGGGTGAGGTAGTGGAGGGTGTGGTAGTGGAGGGTGAGGTAGTGGAGGGTGAGGTAGTGGAGGGTGTGGTAGTGGAGGGTGCGGTAGTGGAGGGTGCGGTAGTGGAGGTGCGGTAGTGGAGGGTGAGGTAGTGGAGGGTGAGGTAGTGGAGGGTGAGGTAGTGGAGGGTGTGGTAGTGGAGGGTGAGGTAGTGGAGGGTGAGGTAGTGGAGGGTGTGGTAGTGGAGGGTGCGGTAGTGGAGGGTGCGGTAGTGGAGGTGCGGTAGTGGAGGTGCGGTAGTGGAGGGTGAGGTAGTGGAGGGTGAGGTAGTGGAGGGTGAGGTAGTGGAGGGTGAGGTAGTGGAGGCTGAGGTAGTGGAGGGTGAGGTAGTGGAGGGTGCGGTAGTGGAGGGTGAGGTAGTGGAGGGTGAGGTAGTGGAGGGTGAGGTAGTGGAGGTTGCGGTAGTGGAGGGTGAGGTAGTGGAGGGTGTGGTAGTGGAGGGTGCGGTAGTGGAGGGTGAGGTAGTGGAGGGTGAGGTAGTGGAGGGTGAGGTAGTGGAGGGTGAGGTAGTGGATGTGCGGTAGTGGAGGGTGAGGTAGTGGAGGGTGAGGTAGTGGAGGGTGAGGTACTGGAGGGTATGGTAGTGGAGGGTGAGGTAGTGGAGGGTGCGGTAGTGGAGGGTGCGGTAGTGGAGGTTGCGGTAGTGGAGGGTGAGGTAGTGGAGGGTGAGGTAGTGGAGGGTGAGGTAGTGGAGGGTGAGGTAGTGGAGGGTGCGGTAGTGGAGTGTGTGGTAGTGGAGGGTGAGGTAGTCGAGGGTGCGGTGGTGGAGGGTGAGGTAGTGGAGGGTGAGGTAGTGGAGGGTGAGGAAGTGGAGGGTGAGGTAGTGGAGGGTGAGGTAGTGGAGGGTGCGGTAGTGGAGGGTGTGGTAGTGGAGGGTGAGGTAGTGGAGGGTGCGGTAGTGGAGGGTGCGGTGGAGGAGGTTGCGGTAGTGGAGGGTGAGGTAGTGGAGGGTGAGGTAGTGGAGGGTGTGGTAGTGAAGGGTGAGGTAGTGGAGGGTGTGGTAGTGGAGGGTGAGGTAGTGGAGGGTGAGGTAGTGGAGGGTGAGGTGGTGGAGGGTGAGGTAGTGGAGGGTGAGGTAGTGGAGGGTGAGGTAGTGGAGGGTGTGGTAGTGGAGGGTGAGGTAGTGGAGGGTGAGGTAGTGGAGGGTGAGGTAGTGGAGGGTGTGGTAGTGGAGGGTGAGGTAGTGGAGGGTGTGGTGGTGGAGGGTGCGGTAGTGGAGGGTGAGGTAGTGGAGGGTGAGGTAGTGGAGGGTGAGGTAGTGGAGGGTGTGGTAGTGGAGGGTGAGGTAGTGGAGGGTGAGGTAGTGGAGGGTGAGGTAGTGGAGGGTGAGGTAGTGGAGGGTGTGGTAGTGAAGGGTGAGGTAGTGGAGGGTGTGGTAGTGGAGGGTGAGGTAGTGGAGGGTGAGGTAGTGGAGGGTGAGGTGGTGGAGGGTGAGGTGGTGGAGGGTGAGGTAGTGGAGGGTGAGGTAGTGGAGGGTGAGGTAGTGGAGGGTGAGTTAGTGGAGGGTGTGGTAGTGGAGGGTGAGGTAGTGGAGGGTGAGGTAGTGGAGGGTGAGGTAGTGGAGGGTGAGGTAGTGGAGGGTGTGGTCGTGGAGGGTGAGGTAGTGGAGGGTGTGGTGGTGGAGGGTGAGGTAGTGGAGGGTGTGGTAGTGGAGGGTGAGGAAGTGGAGGGTGAGGTAGTCGAGGGTGCGGTAGTGGAGGGTGAGTTAGTGGAGGGTGAGGTAGTGGAGGGTGTGGAAGTGGAGGGTGAGGTAGTGGAGGGTGAGGTAGTCGAGGGTGAGGTAGTGGAGGGTGAGGTAGTGGAGGGTGAGGAAGTGGAGGGTGAGGTAGTGGAGGGTGAGGTAGTGGAGGTGCGGTGGTGGAGGGTGAGTTAGTGGAGGGTGAGGTAGTGGAGGGTGAGGTAGTGGAGGCTGCGGTAGTTGAGGGTGAGGTAGTGGAGGGTGAGGTAGTGGAGGGTGAGGAAGTGGAGGGTGAGGTAGTGGAGGGTGAGGTAGTGGAGCGTGCGGTAGTTGAGGGTGAGGTAGTGGAGGGTGAGGTAGTGGAGGGTGAGGAAGTGGAGGGTGAGGTAGTGGAGGGTGAGGTAGTGGAGGTGCGGTGGTGGAGGGTGAGGTAGTGGAGGGTGAGGTAGTGGAGGGTGAGGTAGTGGAGGGTGCGGTAGTTGAGGGTGAGGTAGTGGAGGGTGAGGTAGTGGAGGGTGAGGAAGTGGAGGGTGAGGTAGTGGAGGGTGAGGTAGTGGAGGTGCGGTAGTGGAGGGTGAGGTAGTGGAGGGTGAGGTAGTGGAGGGTGAGGTAGTGGAGGGTGCGGTAGTTGAGGGTGAGGTAGTGGAGGGTGAGGTAGTGGAGGGTGAGGTAGTGGAGGGTGAGGTAGTGGAGGGTGCGGTAGTTGAGGGTGTGGTAGTGGAGGGTGAAGTAGTGGAGGATGCGGTAGTGGAGGGTGAGGTAGTGGAGGGTGAGGTAGTGGAGGGTGCGGTAGTGGAGTGTGAGGTAGTGGAGGGTGTGGTAGTGGAGGGTGAGGTAGTGGAGGGTGCTGTAGTGGAGGGTGAGGTAGTGGAGGGTGAGGTAGTGGAGGGTGCGGTAGTGGAGGGTGCGGTAGTGGAGGGTGAGGTAGTGGAGGGTGCGGTAGTGGAGGGTGAGGTAGTGGAGGGTGAGGTAGTGGAGGGTGCGGTAGTGGAGGGTGCGGTAGTTGAGGGTGCGGTAGTGGAGGGTGAGGTAGTGGAGGGTGAGGTAGTGGAGGGTGCGGTAGTGGAGGGTGAGGTAGTGGAGGGTGAGGTAGTGGAGGGTGCGGTAGTGGAGGGTGAGGTAGTGGAGGGTGAGGTAGTGGAGGGTGAGGTAGTGGAGGGTGCGCTAGAGGAGGGTGAGGTAGTGGAGGGTGAGGTAGTGGAGGGTGCGGTAGTGTAGGGTGTGGTAGTGGAGGGTGAGTTCGTGGAGGGTGTGGTAGTGGAGGGTGAGGTAGTGGAGGGTGCGGTAGTGGAGGGTGAGGTAGTGGAGGGTGCGGTAGTGTATGGTGTGGTAGTGGAGGGTGCGGTAGTGGAGGGTGAGGTAGTGGAGGGTGAGGTAGTGGAGGGTGAGGTAGTGGAGGGTGCGGTAGTGGAGGGTGAGGTAGTGGAGGGTGAGGTAGTGGAGGGTGTGGTAGTGGAGGGTGAGGTAGTGGAGGGTGCGGTAGTGGAGGGTGAGGTAGTGGAGGGTGAGGTAGTGGAGGGTGCGGTAGTGGAGGGTGAGGTAGTGGAGGGTGAGTTCGTGGAGGGTGTGGTAGTGGAGGGTGCGGTAGTGTAGGGTGTGGTAGTGGAGGGTGAGGTAGTGGAGGGTGCGGTAGTGGAGGGTGAGGTAGTGGAGGGTGCGGTAGTGGAGGGTGAGGTAGTGGAGGGTGCGGTAGTGGAGGGTGAGGTAGTGGAGGGTGAGGTAGTGGAGGGTGAGGTAGTGGAGGGTGCGGTAGAGGAGGGTGAGGTAGTGGAGGGTGAGGTAGTGGAGGGTGCGGTAGTGGAGGGTGAGGTAGTGGAGGGTGAGTTCGTGGAGGGTGTGGTAGTGGAGGGTGAGGTAGTGGAGGGTGCGGTAGTGGAGGGTGAGGTAGTGGAGGGTGAGGTAGTGGAGGGTGCGGTAGTGGAGGGTGAGGTAGTGGAGGGTGAGGTAGTGGAGGGTGAGGTAGTGGAGGGTGCGGTAGAGGAGGGTGAGGTAGTGGAGGGTGAGGTAGTGGAGGGTGCGGTAGTGGAGGGTGCGGTAGTGGAGGGTGACGTAGTGGAGGGTGAGGTAGTGGAGGGTGAGGTAGTGGAGGGTGAGGTATTGGAGGGTGCGGTAGTGGAGGGTGAGGTAGTGGAGGGTGAGGTAGTGTAGGGTGAGGTAGTGGAGGGTGAGGTAATGGAGGGTGAGGTAGTGGAGGGTGCGGTAGTGGAGGGTGAAGTAGTGGAGGGTGCGGTAGTGGAGGGTGAGGTAGTGTAGGGTGAGGTAGTGGAGGGTGAGGTAGTGGAGGGTGAGGTAGTGGAGGGTGCGGTAGTGGAGGGTGAGGTAGTGGAGGGTGAGGTAGTGGAGGGTGCGGTAGTGGAGGGTGAGGTAGTGGAGGGTGCGGTAGTGGAGGGTGAGGTAGTGGAGGGTGAGGTAGTGGAGGGTGCGGTAGTGGAGGGTGAGGTAGTGGAGGGTGAGGTAGTGGAGGGTGCGGTAGTGGAGGGTGAGGTTGTGGAGGGTGAGGTAGTGGAGGGTGAGGTAGTGGAGGGTGAGTTAGTGGAGGGTGTGGTAGTGGAGGGTGAGGTAGTGGAGGGTGTGGTAGTGGAGGGTGAGGTAGTGGAGGGTGCGGTAGTGGTGGGTGAGGTAGTGGAGGGTGTGGTAGTGGAGGGTGCGGTAGTGGAGGGTGAGGTAGTGGAGGGTGAGGTAGTGGAGGGTGAGGTAGTGGAGGGTGTGGTAGTGGAGGGTGCGGTAGTGGAGGGTGCGGTATTGGAGGGTGAGGTAGTGGAGGGTGAGGTAGTGGAGGGTGTGGTAGTGGAGGGTGCGGTAGTGGAGGGTGCGGTAGTGGAGGGTGAGGTAGTGGAGGGTGAGGTAGTGGAGGGTGCGGTAGTGGAGGGTGAGGTAGTGGAGGGTGCGGTAGTGGAGGGTGAGGTAGTGGAGGGTGAGGTAGTGGAGGGTGTGGTAGTGGAGGGTGCGGTAGTGGAGGGTGTGGTAGTGGAGGGTGAGGTAGTGGAGGGTGCGGTAGTAGAGGGTGAGGTAGTGGAGGGTGAGGTAGTGGAGGGTGCGGTAGTGGAGGGTGAAGTAGTGGAGGGTGCGGTAGTGGAGGGTGAGGTAGTGTAGGGTGAGGTAGTGGAGGGTGAGGTAGTGGAGGGTGAGGTAGTGGAGGGTGCGGTAGTGGAGGGTGCGGTAGTGGAGGGTGAGGTAGTGGAGGGTGAGGTAGTGGAGGGTGCGGTAGTGGAGGGTGAGGTAGTGGAGGGTGCGGTAGTGGAGGGTGAGGTAGTGGAGGGTGAGGTAGTGGAGGGTGCGGTAGTGGAGGGTGAGGTAGTGGAGGGTGAGGTAGTGGAGGGTGCGGTAGTGGAGGGTGAGGTTGTGGAGGGTGAGGTAGTGGAGGGCGAGGTAGTGGAGGGTGCGGTAGTGGTGGGTCAGCTAGTGGAGGGTGAGGTAGTGGAGGGTGAGGTAGAGGAGGGTGAGGTAGTGGAGGGTGAGGTAGTGGAGGGTGAGGTAGTGGTGGGTGAGGTAGTGGAGGGTGCGGTAGTGGAGGGTGAGGTAGTTGAGGGTGAGGTAGTGGAGGGTGAGGTAGTGGTGGGTGAGCTAGTGGAGGGTGAGGTAGTGGAGGGTGAGGTAGTGGAGGGTGAGGTAGTGGAGGGTGAGGTAGTGGTGGGTGAGCTAGTGGAGGGTGAGGTAGTGGAGGGTGCGGTAGTGGAGGGTGAGGTAGAGGAGGGTGAGGTAGTGGAGGGTGAGGTAGTGGAGGGTGAGGTAGTGGTGGGTGCGGTAGTGGAGGGTGCGGTAGTGGAGGGTGAGGTAGTTGAGGGTGAGGGAGTGGAGGGTGTGGTAGTTGAGGGTGAGGTAGTGGAGGGTGAGGTAGTGGTGGGTGAGGTAGTGGAGGGTGCGGTAGTGGAGGGTGAGGTAGTGGAGGGTGCGGTAGTGGAGGGTGAGGTAGTGGAGGGTGAGGTAGTGGAGGGTGAGGTAGTGGAGGGTGAGGTAGTGGTGGGTGAGGTAGTGGAGGGTGAGGTAGTGGTGGGTGAGGTAGTGGAGGGTGAGGTAGTGGAGGGTGCGGTAGTGGAGGGTGAGGTAGTGGAGGGTGCGGTAGTGGAGGGTGAGGTAGTGGAGGGTGAGGTAGTGGAAGGTGAGGTAGTGGTGGGTGAGGTAGTGGAGGGTGAGGTAGAGGAGGGTGAGGTAGTGGAGGGTGAGGTAGAGGAGGGTGAGGTAGTGGAGGGTGAGGTAGTGGAGGGTGAGGTAGTGGAGGGTGAGGTAGTGGAGGGTGTGGTAGAGGAGGGTGAGGTAGTGGAGGGTGAGGTAGTGGAGGGTGAGGTAGTGGAGGGTGAGGTAGTGGAGGGTGTGGTAGTGGAGGGTGAGGTAGAGGAGGGTGAGGTAGTGGAGGGTGAGGTAGTGGAGGGTGAGGTAGTGGAGGGTGAGGTAGTGGAGGGTGTGGTAGTCGAGGGTGCGGTAGTGGAGGGTGAGGTAGTGGGGGGTGAGGTAGTGGAGGGTGTGGTAGTCGAGGGTGCGGTAGTGGAGGGTGAGGTAGTGGAGGGTGAGGTAGTGGAGGGTGAGGTAGTGGTGGGTGAGGTAGTGGAGGGTGAGGTAGTGGAGGGTGAGGTTGTGGAGGGTAAGGTAGTGGAGGGTGAGGTAGTGGAGGGTGAGGTAGAGGAGGGTGAGGTAGTGGAGGGTGAGGTAGTGGAGGGTGAGGTAGAGGAGGGTGAGGTAGTGGAGGGTGCGGTAGTGGAGGGTGAGGTAGTGGAGGGTGCGGTAGTGGAGGGTGAGGTAGTGGAGGGTGAGGTAGTGGAGGGTGCGGTAGTGGAGGGTGAGGTAGTGGAGGGTGAGGTAGTGGAGGGTGCGGTAGTGGAGGGTGAGGTAGTGGAGGGTGCGGTAGTGGAGGGTGAGGTAGTGGAGGGTGAGGTAGTGGAGGGTGCGGTAGTGGAGGGTGAGGTAGTGGAGGGTGCGGTAGTGGAGGGTGCGGTAGTGGAGGGTGAGGTAGTTGAGGGTGAGGTAGTTGAGGGTGAGGGAGTGGAGGGTGAGGTAGTGGTGGGTGAGGTAGTGGAGGGTGCGGTAGTGGAGGGTGAGGTAGTGGAGGGTGAGGTAGTGGAGGGTGCGGTAGTGGAGGGTGAGGTAGTTGAGGGTGAGGTAGTTGAGGGTGAGGGAGTGGAGGGTGCGGTCGTGGAGGGTGAGGTAGTTGAGGGTGAGTTAGTTGAGGGTGCGCTAGTGGAGGGTGAGTTAGTGGAGGGTGAGGTAGTGGAGGGTGAGGTAGTGGAGGGTGAGGTAGTGAAGGGTGCGGTCGTGGAGGGTGAGGTAGTGGAGGGTGAGGTAGTGGAGGGTGAGGTAGTGGAGGGTGCGATAGTGGAGGGTGCGGTAGTGGAGGGTGCGGTAGTGGAGGGTGAGGTAGTTGAGGGTGAGGGAAGGGAGGGTGAGGTAGTGGAGGGTGAGGTAGTGGAGGGTGAGGTAGTTGAGGGTGAGGTAGTGTAGGGTGAGGTAGTTGAGGGTGAGGGAGTGGAGGGTGAGGTAGTGGAGGGTGCGGTCGTGGAGGGTGAGGTAGTTGAGGGTGAGGTAGTTGAGGGTGAGGGAGTGGAGGGTGAGGTAGTGGTGGGTGAGGTAGTGGAGGGTGCGGTAGTGGAGGGTGAGGTAGTTGAGGGTGAGGTAGTTGAGGGTGAGGGAGTGGAGGGTGCGGTGGTGGAGGGTGAGGTAGTTGAGGGTGAGTTAGTTGAGGGTGCGCTAGTGGAGGGTGAGGTAGTGGAGGGTGAGGTAGTGAAGGGTGCGGTAGTGGAGGGTGAGGTAGTGGAGGGTGTGGTAGTGGAGGGTGAGGTATTGGAGGGTGAGGTAGTGGAGGGTGAGGTAGTGGAGGGTGCGGTAGTGGAGGGTGTGGTAGTGGAGGGTGAGGTATTGGAGGGTGAGGTAGTGGAGGGTGAGGTAGTGGAGGGTGAGGTAGTGGAGGGTGAGGTAGTGGAGGGTGAGGTAGTGGAGGGTGTGGTAGTGGAGGGTGAGGTAGTGGAGGGTGTGGTAGTGGAGGGTGAGGTAGTGGAGGGTGCGGTGGTGGAGGGTGCTGTAGTGGAGGGTGCGGTAGTGGAGGGTGCGGTAGTGGAGGGTGAGGTAGTGGAGGGTGCGGTTGTGGAGGGTGAGGTAGTGGAGGGTGAGGTAGTGGAGGGTGAGGTAGTGGAGGGTGTGGTAGTGGAGGGTGAGGTAGTGGAGGGTGAGGTAGTGGAGGGTGAGGTAGTGGAGGGTGAGGTAGTGGAGGGTGAGGTGGTGGAGGGTGCGGTAGTGGAGGGTGAGGTAGTGGAGGGTGCGGTAGTGGAGGGTGAGGTAGTGGAGGGTGAGGTAGTGGAGGGTGAGGTAGTGGAGGGTGAGGTGGTGGAGGGTGCGGTAGTGGAGGGTGAGGTAGTGGAGGGAGCGGTAGTGGAGGGTGAGGTAGTGGAGGGTGAGGTAGTGGTGGGTGAGGTAGTGGTGGGTGAGGTAGTGGAGGGTGAGGTAGTGGAGGGTGCGGTAGTGGAGGGTGAGGTAGTGGAGGGTGAGGTAGTGGAGGGTGAGGTAGTGGTGGGTGAGGTAGTGGAGGGTGACGTAGTGGTGGGTGAGGTAGTGGAGGGTGAGGTAGTGGAGGGTGCGGTAGTGGAGGGTGAGGTAGTGGAGGGTGAGGTAGTGGAGGGTGCGGTAGTGGAGGGTGAGGTAGTGGAGGGTGCGGTAGTGGAGGGTTAGGTAGTGGAGGGTGAGGTAGTGGAGGGTGAGGTAGTGGAGGGTGCGGTAGTGGAGGGTGAGGTAGTGGAGGGTGAGGTAGTGGAGGGTGCGGTAGTGGAGGGTGCGGTAGTGGAGGGTGCGGTAGTGGAGGGTGCGGTAGTGGAGGGTGAGGTAGTGGAGGGTGAGGTAGTGGAGGGTGAGGTGGTGGAGGGTGCGGTAGTGGAGGGTGAGGTAGTGGAGGGTGAGGTAGTGGAGGGTGCGGTAGTGGAGGGTGAGGTAGTGGAGGGTGAGGTAGTGGAGGGAGCGGTAGTGGAGGGTGAGGTAGTGGAGGGTGAGGTAGTGGGGGGTGAGGTAGTGGAGGTGAGGTAGTGGAGGGTGAGGTAGTGGAGGGTGAGGTAGTGGAGGGTGCGGTAGTGGAGGGTGAGGTAGTGGAGGGTGAGGTAGTGGAGGGAGCGGTAGTGGAGGGTGAGGTAGTGGAGGGTGAGGTAGTGGAGGGTGAGGTAGTGGAGGGTGAGGTAGTGGAGGGTGTGGTAGTGTAGGGTGAGGTAGTGGGGGGTGAGGTAGTGGAGGGTGAGGTAGTGGAGGGTGAGGTAGTGGAGGGTGCGGTAGTGGAGGGTGAGGTAGTGGAGGGTGAGGTAGTGGAGGGTGAGGTAGTGGAGGGAGCGGTAGTGGAGGGTGAGGTAGTGGAGGGTGAGGTAGTGGAGGGAGCGGTAGTGGAGGGTGAGGTAGTGGAGGGTGAGGTAGTGGGGGGTGAGGTAGTGGAGGTGAGGTAGTGGAGGGTGAGGTAGTGGAGCGTGAGGTAGTGGAGGGTGCGGTAGTGGAGGGTGAGGTAGTGGAGGGTGAGGTAGTGGAGGGAGCGGTAGTGGAGGGTGAGGTAGTGGAGGGTGAGGTAGTGGAGGGTGCGGTAGTGGAGGGTGCGGTAGTGGAGGGTGAGGCAGTGGAGGGTGAGGTAGTGGAGGGTGAGGAAGTGGAGGGTGCGGTAGTGGAGGGTGAGGTAGTGGAGGGTGAGGTAGTGGAGGGTGAGGTAGTGGAGGGTGAGGTAGTGGTGGGTGAGGTAGTGGAGGTGAGGTAGTGGAGGGTGCGGTAGTGGAGGGTGAGGTAGTGGAGGGAGCGGTAGTGGAGGGTGAGGTAGTGGGGGGTGAGGTAGTGGAGGGTGAGGTAGTGGAGGTGAGGTAGTGGAGGGTGAGGTAGTGGAGGGTGAGGTAGTGGAGGGTGTGGTAGTGGAGGGTGAGGTAGTGGAGGGTGAGGTAGTGGAGGGTGCGGTAGTGGAGGGTGAGGTAGTGGAGGGTGAGGTAGTGGGGGGTGAGGTAGTGGAGGGTGAGGTAGTGGAGGGTGAGGTAGTGGAGGGTGCGGTAGTGGAGGGTGAGGTAGTGGAGGGTGAGGTAGTGGAGGGTGAGGTAGTGGAGGGTGAGGTAGTGGGGGGTGAGGTAGTGGAGGGTGAGGTAGTGGAGGGTGTGGTAGTGGAGGGTGAGGTAGTGGAGGGTGAGGTAGTGTAGGGTGAGGTAGTGGGGGGTGAGGTAGTGGAGGGTGAGGTAGTGGAGGGTGAGGTAGTGGAGGGTGCGGTAGTGGAGGGTGAGGTAGTGGAGGGTGAGGTAGTGGAGGGTGAGGTAGTGGAGGTGAGGTAGTGGAGGGTGAGGTAGTGGAGGGTGAGGTAGTGGAGGGTGCGGTAGTGGAGGTGAGGTAGTGGAGGGTGCGGTAGTGGAGGGTGAGGTAGTGCAGGGTGAGGTAGTGGAGGGAGCGGTAGTGGAGGGTGAGGTAGTGGAGGGAGCGGTAGTGGAGGGTGAGGTAGTGGAGGGTGAGGTAGTGGAGGTGAGGTAGTGGAGGGTGCGGTAGTGGAGGGTGAGGTATGCAGGGTGAGGTAGTGGAGGGAGCGGTAGTGGAGGGTGAGGTAGTGGAGGGAGCGGTAGTGGAGGGTGAGGTAGTGGAGGGTGAGGTAGTGGAGGGTGCGGTAGTGGAGGGTGAGGTAGTGGAGGGTGAGGTAGTGGAGGGTGAGGTAGTGGAGGGAGCGGTAGTGGAGGGTGAGGTAGTGGAGGGTGAGGTAGTGGTGGGTGAGGTAGTGGAGGAGAGGTAGTGGAGGGTGAGGTAGTGGAGGGTGAGGTAGTGGAGGGTGCGGTAGTGGAGGGTGAGGTAGTGGAGGGTGAGGTAGTGGAGGGTGCGGTAGTGGAGGGTGAGGTAGTGGAGGGTGAGGTAGTGGAGGGTGAGGTAGTGGAGGGTGCGGTAGTGGAGGGGGCTGTAGTGGAGGGTGAGGTAGTGGAGGGTGAGGTAGTGGAGGGTGAGGTAGTGGAGGGTGCGGTAGTGGAGGGGGCTGTAGTGGAGGGTGAGGTAGTGGAGGGTGAGGTAGTGGAGGGTGAGGTAGTGGAGGGTGCGGTAGTGGAGGGTGCGGTAGTGGAGGGTGAGGTAGTGGAGGGTGCGGTAGTGGAGGGTGCGGTAGTGGAGGGTGAGGTAGTGGAGGGTGCGGTAGTGGAGGGTGAGGTAGTGGAGGGTGAGGTAGTGGAGGGTGAGGTAGTGGAGGGAGCGGTAGTGGAGGGTGAGGTAGTGGAGGGTGAGGTAGTGGAGGGAGCGGTAGTGGAGGGTGAGGTAGTGGAGGGTGAGGTAGTGGGGGGTGAGGTAGTGGAGGGTGAGGTAGTGGAGGGTGCGGTAGTGGAGGGTGCGGTAGTGGAGGGTGAGGTAGTGGAGGGTGCGGTAGTGGAGGGTGCGGTAGTGGAGTGTGAGGTAGTGGAGGGTGCGGTAGTGGAGGGTGAGGTAGTGGAGGGTGTGGTAGTGGAGGGTGAGGTAGTGGAGGGTGAGGTAGTGGAGGGTGAGGTAGTGGAGGGTGCGGTAGTGGAGGGTGAGGTAGTGGAGGGTGAGGTAGTGGAGGGTGAGGTGGTGGAGGGTGAGGTAGTGGAGGGTGCGGTAGTGGAGGGTGAGGTAGTGGAGGGTGCGGTATTGGAGGGTGCGGTAGTGGAGGGTGAGGTAGTGGAGGGTGAGGTAGTGGAGGGTGTGGTAGTGGAGGGGGCTGTAGTGGAGGGTGTGGTAGTGGAGGGTGAGGTAGTGGAGGGTGAGGTAGTGGAGGGTGAGGTAGTGGAGGGAGCGGTAGTGGAGGGTGAGGTAGTGGAGGGTGAGGTAGTGGAGGGTGCGGTAGTGGAGGGTGAGGTCGTGGAGGGTGAGGTAGTGGAGGGTGCGGTAGTGGAGGGTGAGGTAGTGGAGGGTGTGGTAGTGGAGGGGGAGGTAGTGGAGGGTGAGGTAGTGGAGGGTGAGGTAGTGGAGGGTGAGGTAGTGGAGGGTGAGGTAGTGGAGGGACCGGTAGTGGAGGGTGAGGTAGTGGAGGGTGAGGTAGTGGAGGGAGCGGTAGTGGAGGGTGAGGTAGTGGGGGGTGAGGTAGTGGAGGGTGAGGTAGTGGAGGGTGAGGTAGTGGAGGGTGAGGTAGTGGAGGGTGAGGTAGTGGAGGGTGAGGTAGTGGGGGGTGAGGTAGTGGAGGGTGAGGTAGTGGAGGGTGAGGTAGTGGAGGGTGAGGTAGTGGAGGGTGAGGTAGTGGTGGGTGAGGTAGTGGAGGTGAGGTAGTGGAGTGTGCGGTAGTGGAGGGTGCGGTCGTGGAGGGAGCGGTAGTGGAGGGTGAGGTAGTGGAGGGTGAGGTAGTGGAGGGTGAGGTAGTGGAGGGTGCGGTAGTGGAGGGTGCGGTAGTGGATGGTGAGGTAGTGGAGGGTGAGGTAGTGGAGGGTGAGGTAGTGGTGGGTGAGGTAGTGGAGGGTGCGGTAGTGGAGGGTGCGGTAGTGGAGGGTGAGGTAGTGGAGGGTGAGGTAGTGGAGGGTGAGGTAGTGGTGGGTGAGGTAGTGGAGGGTGCGGTAGTGGAGGGTGAGGTAGTGGAGGTGAGGTAGTGGAGGGTGAGGTAGTGGAGGGTGAGGTAGTGGAGGGTGCGGTAGTGGAGGTGAGGTAGTGGAGGTGAGGTAGTGGAGGGTGCGGTAGTGGAGGTTGAGGTAGTGGAGGGTGAGGTAGTGGTGGGTGAGGTAGTGGAGGTGAGGTACTGGAGGGTGAGTTAGTGGAGGGTGAGGTAGTGGAGGGTGAGGTAGTGGAGGGTGAGGTAGTGGTGGGTGAGGTAGTGGAGGGTGAGGTAGTGGAGGGTGAGGTAGTGGAGGGTGCGGTAGTGGAGGGTGAGGTAGTGGAGGGTGCGGTAGTGGAGGGTGAGGTAGTGGAGGGTGAGGTAGTGGAGGGTGAGGTAGTGGAGGGTGCGGTAGTGGAGGGTGAGGTAGTGGAGGGTGCGGTAGTGGAGGGTGAGGTAGTGGAGGGTGCGGTAGTGGAGGGTGAGGTAGTGGAGGGTGAGGTAGTGGAGGGTGCGGTAGTGGAGGGTGAGGTAGTGGAGGGTGAGGTAGTGGAGGGTGAGGTAGTGGAGGGTGCGGTAGTGGAGGGTGAGGTAGTGGAGGGTGCGGTAGTGGAGGGTGAGGTAGTGGAGGGTGAGGTAGTGGAGGGTGAGGTAGTGGAGGGTGCGGTAGTGGGGGGTGAGGTAGTGGTGGGTGAGGTAGTGGAGGGTGAGGTAGTGGAGGGTGCGGTAGTGGTGGGTGAGGTAGTGGAGGCGAGGTAGTGGAGGGTGCGGTAGTGGTGGGTGAGGTAGTGGAGGCGAGGTAGTGGAGGGTGAGGTAGTGGAGGGTGAGGTAGTGGAGGGTGAGGTAGTGGGGGGTGAGGTAGTGGTGGGTGAGGTAGTGGAGGGTGAGGTAGTGGAGGGTGCGGTAGTGGTGGGTGAGGTAGTGGAGGCGAGGTAGTGGAGGGTGAGGTAGTGGAGGGTGAGGTAGTGGAGGGTGAGGTAGTGGTGGGTGAGGTAGTGGAGGTGAGGTAGTGGAGGGTGAGTTAGTGGAGGGTGAGGTAGTGGTGGGTGAGGTAGTGGAGGTGAGGTAGTGGAGGGTGCGGTAGTGGAGGGTGAGGTAGTGGGGGGTGAGGTAGTGGTGGGTGAGGTAGTGGAGGGTGAGATAGTGGAGGGTGTGGTAGTGGAGGGTGAGGTAGTGGAGGGTGAGGTAGTGGAGGGTGTGGTAGTGGAGGGTGAGGTAGTGGAGGGTGAGGTAGTGGAGGGTGCGGTAGTGGAGGGTGAGGTAGTGGAGGGTGAGGTAGTGGAGGGTGAGGTAGTGGAGGGTGCGGTAGTGGAGGGTGCAGTAGTGGAGGGTGCGGTAGTGGAGGGTGAGGTAGTGGAGGGTGAGGTAGTGGAGGGTGAGGTAGTGGAGGGTGAGGTAGTGGTGGGTGCGGTAGTGGAGGGTGAGGTAGTGGAGGGTGCGGTAATGGAGGGTGAGGTAGTGGAGGGTGCGGTAGTTGAGGGTGCGGTGGTGGAGGGTGAGGTAGTGGAGGGTGAGGTAGTGGTGGGTGCGGTAGTGGAGGGTGAGGTAGTGGAGGGTGCGGTAGTGGAGGGTGAGGTAGTGGAGGGTGCGGTAGTGGAGGGTGAGGTAGTGGAGGGTGAGGTATTGGAGGGTGCGGTAGTTGAGGGTGAGGTAGTGGAGGGTGCGGTGGTGGAGGGTGCGGTAGTGGAGGGTGCAGTAGTGGAGGGTGCGGTAGTGGAGGGTGTGGTAGTGGAGGGTGAGGTAGAGGAGGGTGAGGTAGTGGAGGGTGAGGTAGTGGAGGTTGAGGTAGTGGAGGGTGCGGTAGTGGAGGGTGAGGTAGTGGAGGGTGAGGTAGTGGAGGGTGAGGTAGTGGAGGTTGAGGTAGTGGAGGGTGCGGTAGTGGAGGGTGAGGTAGTGGAGGGTGAGGTAGTGGAGGGTGCGGTAGTGGAGGGTGAGGTAGTGGAGGGTGAGGTAGTGGAGGGTGAGGTAGTGAAGGGTGAGGTAGTGGAGTGTGTGGTAGTCGAGGGTGCGGTAGTGGAGGGTGCGGTGGTGGAGGGTGCGGTAGTGGAGGGTGTGGTAGTGGAGGGTGAGGTAGTGGAGGGTGAGGTATTGGAGGGTGAGGTAGTGGAGGGTGAGGTAGTGGAGGGTGAGGTAGTGGAGGGTGAGGTAGTGGAGGGTGAGGTAGTGGAGGGTGAGGTATTGGAGGGTGCGGTAGTGGAGGGTGCGGTAGTGGAGGGTGAGGTATTGGAGGGTGAGGTATTGGAGGGTGTGGTAGTGGAGGGTGAGGTAGTGGAGGGTGAGGTAGTGGAGGGTGTGGTAGTGGAGGGTGAGGTAGTGGAGGGTGAGGTATTGGAGGGTGCGGTAGTGTAGGGTGAGGTAGTGGAGGGTGAGGTAGTGGAGGGTGTGGTAGTGGAGGGTGAGGTATTCGAGGGTGCGGTCGTTGAGGGTGAGGTAGTGGAGGGTGAGGTAGTGGAGGGTGAGGTATTGGAGGGTGCGGTAGTTGAGGGTGAGGTAGTGGAGGGTGAGGTAGTGGAGGGTGCGGTGGTGGAGGGTGCGGTAGTGGAGGGTGAGGTGGTGGAGGGTGAGGTAGTGGAGGGTGAGGTAGTGGAGGGTGCGGTAGTTGAGGGTGAGGTAGTGGAGGGTGAGGTAGTGGAGGGTGAGGTAGTGGAGGGTGCGGTGGTGGAGGGTGCGGTAGTGGAGGGTGAGGTAGTGGAGGGTGAGGTAGTGGAGGGTGAGGTAGTGTAGGGTGAGGTAGTGGAGGGTGAGGTAGTGGAGGGTGTGGTAGTGGAGGGTGAGGTATTCGAGGGTGCGGTCGTTGAGGGTGAGGTAGTGGAGGGTGAGGTAGTGGAGGGTGAGGTATTGGAGGGTGCGGTAGTTGAGGGTGAGGTAGTGGAGGGTGAGGTAGTGGAGGGTGCGGTGGTGGAGTGTGCGGTAGTGGAGGGTGAGGTGGTGGAGGGTGAGGTAGTGGAGGGTGAGGTAGTGGAGGGTGAGGTAGTGGAGGGTGAGGTAGTGTAGGGTGAGGTAGTGGAGGGTGAGGTAGTGGAGGGTGTGGTAGTGGAGGGTGAGGTATTCGAGGGTGCGGTCGTTGAGGGTGAGGTAGTGGAGGGTGAGGTAGTGGAGGGTGAGGTATTGGAGGGTGCGGTAGTTGAGGGTGAGGTAGTGGAGGGTGAGGTAGTGGAGGGTGCGGTGGTGGAGGGTGCGGTAGTGGAGGGTGAGGTGGTGGAGGGTGAGGTAGTGGAGGGTGAGGTAGTGGAGGGTGCGATGGTGGAGGGTGCGGTAGTGGAGGGTGCGGTAGTGGAGGGTGAGGTAGTGGAGGGTGCGGTAGTGGAGGGTGAGGTAGTGGAGGGTGAGGTAGTGGAGGGTGCGGTAGTTGAGGGTGAGGTAGTGGAGGGTGTGGTAGTGGAGGGTGCGGTAGTGGAGGGTGAGGTAGTGGAGGGTGCGGTAGTGGAGGGTGAGGTAGTGGAGGGTGCGGTAGTGGAGGGTGAGGTAGTGGAGGGTGAGGTAGTGGAGGGTGCGGTAGTTGAGGGTGAGGTAGTGGAGGGTGTGGTAGTGGAGGGTGAGGTAGTGGAGGGTGAGGTAGTGGAGGGTGAGGTAGTGGAGGGTGAGGTATTGGAGGGTGCGGTAGTGGAGGGTGTGGTAGTGGAGGGTGAGGTATTGGAGGGTGCGGTAGTGGAGGGTGAGGTAGTGGAGGGTGAGGTAGTGGAGGGTGCGGTAGTTGAGGGTGAGGTAGTGGAGGGTGAGGTAGTGGAGGGTGCGGTAGTTGAGGGTGAGGTGGTGGAGGGTGTGGTAGTGGAGGGTGAGGTAGTGGAGGGTGTGGTAGTGGAGTGTGAGGTATTGGAGGGTGCGGTAGTGGAGGGTGTGGTAGTGGAGGGTGAGGTATTGGAGGGTGCGGTAGTGGAGGGTGAGGTAGTGGAGGGTGAGGTATTGGAGGGTGCGGTAGTGGAGGGTGAGGTAGTGGAGGGTGAGGTAGTGGAGGGTGCGGTAGTTGAGGGTGCGGTGGTGGAGGGTGCGGTGGTGGAGGGTGCGGTAGTTGAGGGTGAGGTAGTGGAGGGTGAGGTAGTGGAGGGTGAGGTAGTGGAGGGTGTGGTAGTGGAGGGTGAGGTAGTGGAGGGTGAGGTAGTGGAGGGTGCGGTGGTGGAGGGTGCGGTAGTGGAGGGTGAGGTATTGGAGGGTGCGGTAGTTGAGGGTGCGGTGGTGGAGGGTGAGGTAGTGGAGGGTGAGGTAGTGGAGGGTGCGGTAGTGGAGGGTGAGGTAGTGGAGGGTGAGGTAGTGGAGGGTGCGGTAGTGGAGGGTGAGGTAGTGGAGGGTGAGGTAGTGGAGGGTGCGGTAGTTGAGGGTGCGGTGGTGGAGGGTGCGGTGGTGGAGGGTGAGGTAGTTGAGGGTGCGGTGGTGGAGGGTGAGGTAGTGGAGGGTGAGGTAGTGGAGGGTGCGGTAGTGGAGGGTGAGGTAGTGGAGGGTGAGGTAGTGGAGGGTGCGGTAGTTGAGGGTGAGGTAGTGGAGGGTGAGGTAGTGGAGGGTGAGGTAGTGGAGGGTGCGGTAGTGGAGGGTGAGGTAGTGGAGGGTGAGGTAGTGGAGGGTGAGGTAGTGGAGGGTGCGGTAGTTGAGGGTGAGGTAGTGGAGGGTGAGGTAGTGGAGGGTGCGGTAGTTGAGGGTGAGGTAGTGGAGGGTGAGGTAGTGGAGGGTGCGGTGGTGGAGGGTGAGGTAGTGGAGGGTGAGGTAGTGGAGGGTGCGGTGGTGGAGGGTGAGGTAGTGGAGGCTGGGCTGTAACCCCGGGCCTGTAGGCCCAGGCTGTGCTGTCGGCCTGTGTGTGCTGTACAGACCTGTCTGTGGTTGAGCCGATTGGGAGGAGGGCCCCTCTGGGGAGTTTGTGGTGAGGGCCTGTCGCTGTCTGCAGCCTCTCCCTGAAGGTACACTCTCCCTCCTCACATCCACCTGGTTATCGGACAGTTTCATCATAAGCTTCTAAATCACCTCCGCTGCTGCTTTTATGAAATGTGAACAACGACAGGGTGCTGTGAAATTCTGCTCATCACAATTCGCATTTAGAACAATTCTCATCCTTACAACCTCACACTTCCCATCAATAGGCTGGCTTTTCAAAGTTGTCTGTCTCCCATAATGTCTCTGAAAGCACCACTACATCCCTCACCACATCTCAAACGCTGTGTTCATGAAGGTTTCTCCAGCACAACCTCCTGTTAATAGTTCTGCTTTTGTTATCTGTGTTAAAGCGCATTCTGAACTGATTACTTTCGCCTACTTTGTTGGTCAGAATATTTTAAATGCAGAATTTCAGCACAGGAGGAGGCTATGCTTTGTGCTGGGTATGGAATGTATGAAAGTTAATTAATCTAAGCCCATTTTCCTACCCTTTCTCTGTACCCATTTGCCCAGCTGGATGGGAATGGGGTGTGGGTGGCCAGTAAGGAATGCTACAGATTGTATAGATTGGCCATGGGATTCTGTTCCTTACCCCCATTCATCGAGACCGTGTATCTGAGGGAGGATGAGGAAAACTCCACTCACAAACACATGGGGCAAGTTTAAAAAAATGGCTGGCTTTTCACTTTGACACATTTGTCTGTTTTCATCTTTATTTGCTCTTTGAAGTTATGATCGCCATAGTTTAAAAATTGCTAACGTGAAAACAAATTCTTTCAACTCCCTTTTCCGCTTCCTGGTCTGAATTCTAACATTTTGCCAGAACTTTTCCAAACACAGGACTGATTTGGCAGGTCCGGAGAGCTCCATCCGCACAGTTCCTCGACAACACTTGACCCATTTGGAGCTGATCTCCCTTCAATAGGATCAGAAACAGCTGCTGATAAAAAAATAGAGGGTCAACAGTATCACAGATCAAAGCTTCCCGTCTGTAAGTTTTTAAAAATAATTGATGAGATGTGAGTTTTTAAGGAGAGTTAGTTATGGTCCATTTCCTGATCCACTGTTACACAAAACCCTGGTTAGACTACACTCGGACGACTGTGAGCAGATGTGAGCACCATATCTCAGCAAGGATAGATTGGCCTTAGAGGGAGAGCAATGTTGGTTGTCATGAATGATACCTGGGAGAAAGTGAGGGCTGCAGATGCTGGAGATCAGAGCTGAAAATGTGTTGCTGGGAAATCGACGTTTCGGGCATTTCTCATTCCTGAAGAAGGGCTCATGCCCGAAACATCGATTCTCCTGCTCCTTGGATGCTGCCTGACCTGCTGCGCTTTTCCAGCAACACATTTTCAGCTACATTTTTCTTAAGCAAAAGTATGGAGGGGTAAAGACCTAAAGCAGATATATGGAGTTAGGCCATACATTAATGATCTCGTTGAATGGTGGACAAGTTCAAGTGGCCTAATTGTGTTCCTAGACTCAGTCAGTGGAGTGAAGGTGCTCCCACACTGCTGTTAGGCTGAGTCCCAGGGTACTCACTGGCCACAACAAAGTGATGCCAATTGATGTCCAAGTCCGGGGGGTTGGGGTGGGGTGGGGTGGGGGGAAGGTGGGTGAAATAACTACACAGAGACCAATATCCCATCACCAAGTCACCCCTCATTTACTTGTGACACTGGCTGTGCCCAGCCAGCTCGGAGTTGGTCTCCTGGACTGAGGAGATTCTGGATCTCCTGCTTATATTTTCTTTCCACCAGAACAGATACCCGTGTGGCCAGTGAGCCAGTGACAAGCAAGGCCCAGAGCCAGCAATGCTCACGTGGAGAAGGTAAAGAGGAGGGCAGGGACTAAATCAAAATAGGGGGAAATAAAGCACTCCACTCCCTGCTGTGCCCAACTCTCCCTCAAGAAGCTGAGAGTATCCCCTGGTTATATATTTTTCCCGGTGATTTTTTTTTTCCTTTCTTATCTTTGTCCGTACCCCCACACTCCCGCCTAACTGCGATAGTGCTTATTTTTCCCCCAGCACCCATGGTGTGTGTGTGTGCAGGTGTGAGACACAGTGAGAGACACAAGGTGTACGAATATTTATCGTCAAATATTATCGTCACATCAAAGGGCAGTGCTGTGTGATCAAACAGTGAAGGGGAGTGCAGAGGTTAAATCAAAATGGAGTTGGACGGGGGAAATAATGCACTCCACTCCCTGCGGCGCCCACCTCTCCCTAAGGAGGCTGGGAGTATCCCCTGGTTATATCAGTCAGCCAGGGCTTTCCTGATGAAGGGCTTATGCCCAAAACGTCGATTCTCCTGTTCCCTAGATGCTGCCTGACCTGCTGCGCTTTTCCAGCAACACATTTCCAGCTCTGATCTCCAGCATCTGCAGACCTCACTTTCTCCTTTGCTGATTGGTCCAGGTTAACAAACCCGTCAAGGATCTCATTGCCAACAAGGCCAGGCTGTTCGGATGCTTGTGTGTCCGAGTCCTGGTGCTGATGGTGGAGGGAGGGGTTTGGAAGGTGGTGGGTGCCGATGAAGGCAGTTTGCTATCTCCTGGGTGGTGTGGACCTTTCTCCGGAATGGGACAAATGGATTCTCTCACACTCCAGTCTCCACTCTGGAACAGAATGGAGGTTCACTTGCAGGTTGTTGGAGGGACAGAGAGAGAGAGAGAGAGCACTAGAGGGGAAGGAGAGATGGTCCCTGTTGGGGGATATGAACAAGGACCTTCATCGAGGATCTGTAACATGCACTGTTGCCATGGTGTTGGGAGCCACAGTCAGAGCCGCTGAAAACAACTCCAAATCTGTTGCGAACATTTGGCACAGTTTGAGTCCCTATTGAGATTCCATCTGCCAATGTAATGTGGCCCTGATACTTTTGGAGAGTTCACACAGGGTCAGTGCACCTTTTACTGGAGGGAGACTTCATATTTTGTCTTCTTTGTAACTGTGAGCACAATCACTGCTCTGCCCTTTATTCCACTTGGTCAATTCTAGCTCAAAGGCCTGTGGGCTTTTCTAAACATCGATTTTTCAACTATTGCTGCTGTCCATGTGGCAAAAAACAAGGCATGCTTCCAATAAATTGGTTCTGCTCTGTACTATTTCATTCAGTTAGCAATACCTGTCTCTCACTGCCCTCACCCCGTTTTGGGACATGTGCACTGGCAGTCAAGCCACCCCAATAATTTAACACGGAAACTCCTAGTTACCAATCATACAATCCCTACGATGTGGAAACAGGCCATTTGGGTCAACAAGTCCACACTGATCCTCCAAAGAGTATCCCACCCAGAGCCATTCCCCTATTATACTATATTTACCCCTGATTAATGCACCTAACCTACACATCCCTGAACACTATAGCACAATTTAGCACGGCCAATCCACCTAACATGCACATCTTTGGATTGTGGGTATTAAAGTTGGCACCTAGCCTCATCAAGGAAGATGGTACAGACAGTTAGCATTTGATTTAATCAAATCATACAATCCCTACAGGGCAGGAAGAAGGCCTTTCAGCCCATTGATTCCATACTGGCCCTCCGAACACCATCCCACTTAGACACACCCCACCTCCCCTATACTCCTGCATTTCCAATGGCTAATCCAATTAGCCTGCACATCTTTGGATTGTGGGAAGAAGCCTATACAGACATGGGGAGAATGTGCAAACTCCACACGGACAGTCGCCTGAGGCTGGAATCGAACCTGTGTCCCAGGCGCTGGGAGGCAGCAGTGCTAACCACTGAGCCACCATGCCAGTATGAAATGGAAATATAAGGTTTCATGGGTTATAATGGAGGAACATATGTGAGTATTGGGGGATTGAAAGGATTATACACAAGCTTTCCAACACTGTCCAGCATTGGGGTGTTATAGCCCCTTGGAGCTGGGTTGAATGGGGTTTCAGTCGACATGGATCAGAAAGTAGTTGGAGGGTACACCTGCACTCACCATGCTTGCCCTACAGCCACTTAGAGCTAAAGGCTCTGTTTCCATGCTGTACGACTCTAAGACCACAAATTTCCCTTGGGGAGTGGGCTCGCAGTCAGATAGCCAACGTCTTGACAGTCCCAGCATCACAGGGAGCTGGCACCCATGGCAAAGAAGCCCAGTGGGGGCAGACTGGAGGAGTCTGGGGAGAGGATCGGGGTGGGGGACCGATCAAAGGGGGCAGACTGGAGGAGTCTGGGGAGAGGATCGGGGTGGGGGACCAATCAAAGGCAGGCCCCCAACTCCTCATCCAACATCCCCCTATGTCGCTCAAGCCACTGGACATTCTAACATGGAAGGGCATTGAATACTCATGGCAGCAGGATGGGAGGCTGAAGGAGGACCTCCGTTGGCATAAGGGTGGGTGGCACCAGATGGCTTTCCCTTTGCCCACTTAATTGCAGTGGGGGCAGAAGGAGGTGAGTGGGTAGCTTGCACAGTACCCACCATTGCCCCCCGCCCATCGCCATATCTTAATTCCCACCGGTGGGAGACTGGGAAATGCAGCCCTTCATGCCTAACTCTGATGGAGATGAGCACTCGGTTCCTCTGATCAGTCAACATCGTTACGTCATGCTATTCCCAGGGCAGCAACTCAAGTCTTTCACATCTCACAGTTCAAAGTTCATACAAGTGTGGCCAACGCACACACACAAATGGAGAAGAGGGTTTTACCTACATCCCATCCATGTCATCCCCAATCCAGTCAAAGCAGGAACGCTCTGAAATGAAGGTGCAGGTGGGAGTGGAATTCCAATTTTGAGGTTTACATAAAAAGTAAAACCATTGCATTTGACAGTTTTACTGAGCTTTCCTTCCAGGATGGGCCTTGACACCAGGAGGCAAAGAAACTGAAGAGAAAGTCTGTCTTTTTTTCTCCATCAATCCAAATATCCAATAATTTTATTTTAAACTAAATGTAAAATGCCGCTTCGAGAGCTATGTTCCACTTCCAGTCTTCCCACAATTGGAGCCTGTTCAGTTTTATTCCCATCGAAGGGGATGAGGAGCTGGCTCCAGTCCAGGGCCCCATTCCTTTCCGTGGAAAACTGGTCTGTTCCCAGCAAAACACTGTCTGAACCACGGAATCTAGGCCTTTAGAAGTAGTTGATGGGAACACATTTCTTTGAGGTTCCTTGACACAATGTCGACTGCCCAGGAGGTGACAGCCGGAGGAAATTCACTGAGACCTTAGTTCAGAAGGATATCTTCCGACAAAGTAACCTTCTTTCGTTTCATGTCCCCATTGGAATTAACACAAGTCTCCAGGCTGTCTGGGGAGGGGTCTCAACACTGGCAAAGGTGGCTGAAGTCAGCTGAGAGGGGAGGAGAGGGGAAGGGAGGGGAGGGGAGTGAAGGGGAAGGGAGGAGATGGGAGGGGAAGGGAGGTGAGGGTTGGGAAAGGGAGGGGAAGAGAGGGGAAGGGAGGGGAGGAGAGGGGAAGGGAGGGGAGGAGAGGGGAAGGGAGGGGAGGTGAGGGGAAGGGAGGGGAGGAGAGGGGAAGGGAGGGGAGGTGAGGAGAGGGGAAGGGAGGGGAGGAGAGGGAAGGGAGGGGAGGAGAGGGGAAGGGAGGGGAGGTGAGGAGAGGGGAAGGGAGGGGAGGAGAGGGGAAGGGAGGGGAGGTGAGGAGAGGGGAAGGGAGGGGAGGAGAGGGGAAGGGAGGGGAGGAGAGGGGAAGAGAGGGGAGGAGAGGGGAAGGGAGGGGAGGTGAGGAGAGGGGAAGGGAGGGGAGGAGAGGGGAAGGGAGGAGAGGAGAGGGGAAGGGAGGGGAGGAGTGGGGAAGGGAGTGGATTGGAGTGGTGGAGAGAGAAGGGGAGAGGAGGGGATGGGAGGGGAGGAGAGGAGGGGAGGGGGAGAAAGGGAGTGGAGGGGAGGGGAAAGGAAGGAAATTGGAGGGGAGGGGATTGGAGTGGAGGGAAGGGGAGATAAGGGGAGTGGAGGGGAGGAGAGGGAATGGGAAGGGAAGGAGGGGAAGTGGAGGGAGGGGAGGGGAGGATAGGGTATGGGAGAGGAAGGAGTGGAGGGGAGTGGAGAGGAGGGGAGGAAGGGGAGTGGAGAGGAGAGTAGGGGAGGGGAGGGAAGGGTATTGGAGAGGAGGGTAGGGGAGCGTAGGGGAGGGGAGGGAAGGGGAGAGGAGAGGAGGGGGAGGGAAGGGGAGTGGAGAGGAGGGGAGGTGAGGGTAGGGAGGGGAGGTGAGGGTAGGGGATGTTAGGGAGGGGGAGGAGAGGGGAGGGTAGGGGAGGGGAGGGGAATGGAGTGTAAGGGAGGGGAGGGGAGGTGAGGGTAGGGGATGTTAGGGGAGGGGGAGGGGAGACGACGGGAGGGTAGGGAGGGGAGGGGATGTTAGGGGAGGGGGAGGGGAGGGAAGGGTAGGGGAGGGGAGGGGAATGGAGTGTAGGGGAGGGGAGTGGAGTGGAGGGGAAGGGAGGGGAGGGGAGTGGAAGGTAGTGGAGGGGAGGGAAGGGTAGGAGACGAGAGGAGGGGAGGGGGAAAAAGGGAGTGGAGGGGAGGGGAAAGGGAGAAATTGGAGAGTAGTGGAGGGGAGGGGAGGACAATAGAGGGTAGTGGAGGGGAGGGGAGGGGAGGGGAGTGGAGGGGAGTGGAGGGGATGGGAGGGCAGAGGATGGGAGGGGAGGGGAGGGATGGGTAGGGGAGAGGAGGGTAGGGGTGGGTAGGGGAGGGAAGGGGAAAGGAGGTGAGGGGTGGGGAGGGGAGGGTAGGGGAGAGGAGAGTAGGGGTGGGTAGGGGATGGTAGGGAGGAGAGGTGAGAGGAGGGCAGGTGAGGGGAGGGGAGGGTAGGGGAGTGCAGGGGAGGGGAGGGGAGGGGAGAGGAGGGGAGTGGAGGGGAGAAGAGGTGAATGGAGGGTAGGGGAGGGGAGTGGAGGGGAGGGGAGAGGAGGGGAGTGGAGGGTAGGCGAGAGGAGGGGAGTGGAGGGTAGGGTAGGGGAGTGGAGGGTAGGCGAGAGGAGGGGAGGGGAGGGTAGAGTAGGGAATGGGAGGGGAGTGGAGGGTAGGGGAGTGGAGTGGAGTGGAGGGGAGGGCAATGGAGAGGAGTGGAATGGAGTTGAGGGGAGGGGAGGGTAGTGGACGGGAGGGGAGTGGAGCGGAGGGTATAGGAGGGATGGGTGTGGAGGGGAGGGGTGGGGAGTGGAGGGGAGGGTAGTGGAGGGAAGGGGAGGGGAGGGGAGGGGAGGGGCAGTGGCGGGGAGAGGAGGAGAGGGGAGGGTCTGGTAGGGTAGGGGTCGGGAGGGGAGGGGAGTGGAGGTGAGGGAATGGAGTGGAGAGGAGGGGAGTGTAGGGGAGGGTAGGGTGGGGAGGGGAGTGGAGGGTTGTGGAGGGAAGGGGAGGGGAGTGGAGAGGAGGGGAGGGGAGGGAAGGGGAAGGGAGGGGAGTGGCAGGGAGAGGAGGAGAGGGGACGGTAGGGGGTCGGGAGGGGAGGGGAGTGGAGGGGAGGGAATGGAGGGGAGGGGAGTGGAGAGGAGAGGAGGGGAGGGGGAGAAAGGGAGTGGAGGGGAGGGGAAAGGGCAAAAATTGGAGGGGAGTGGAGGGGAGGGGAGGGCAATGGAGGGGAGGGGAGTGGAGGGAAGGGTAGGGGGAGGGGAGTGGATTGGAGGGGAGGGGAGAGGAGGGTAGGGGTGGGGAGGGCAGGGAGGGGAGGGTAGGGGAGAGGAGGGTAGGGGAAGGTAGGGGAGAGGATGGGAGTGGAGTGGAGGAGAGGGGATGGGAGGGGAGGGTAGGGTAGGGGAGAGGAGGGTAGGGGAGGGGAGGGGAGGGTAGGGGAGAGGAGGGTAGGGGATGGTAGGGGAGGGGAGTGGAGGGGAGGGCAGGGGATGGGAGGGGAGGGGAGGGTAGTGGAGGGGAGGGGAGGGGCGTTGAGAAGAGGGGAATGGAGGGTAAGGGAGGGGAGTGGAGGGGAGGGAAGGTGAGGGGAGGGGAGGGGAGTGGAAGGGGAGGGAAGGGGAGTGGAGTGGAGGGAAGGTGAGGGGAGGGGAGGGGAGGGGAATGGAGGGTAAGGGAGGGGAGTGGAGGGGAGGGGATGGGAGTGGAGGGTAGGGGAGGGGAGGGCAATGGAGAGGAGGGGAATGGAGTTGAGGGGAATGGAGGGGAGGGGAGGGTAGTGGAGAGGAGGGGAGTGGAGGGGAGGGGATGGGAGTGAGGGGAGGGGAGGGGAGGGCTGGAATCGAACCTGTGTCCCAGGCGCTGGGAGGCAGCAGTGCTAACCACTGAGCCACCATGCCAGTATGAAATGGAAATATAAGGTTTCATGGGTTATAATGGAGGAACATATGTGAGTATTGGGGGATTGAAAGGATTATACACAAGCTTTCCAACACTGTCCAGCATTGGGGTGTTATAGCCCCTTGGAGCTGGGTTGAATGGGGTTTCAGTCGACATGGATCAGAAAGTAGTTGGAGGGTACACCTGCACTCACCATGCTTGCCCTACAGCCACTTAGAGCTAAAGGCTCTGTTTCCATGCTGTACGACTCTAAGACCACAAATTTCCCTTGGGGAGTGGGCTCGCAGTCAGATAGCCAACGTCTTGACAGTCCCAGCATCACAGGGAGCTGGCACCCATGGCAAAGAAGCCCAGTGGGGGCAGACTGGAGGAGTCTGGGGAGAGGATCGGGGTGGGGGACCGATCAAAGGGGGCAGACTGGAGGAGTCTGGGGAGAGGATCGGGGTGGGGGACCGATCAAAGGGGGCAGACTGGAGGAGTCTGGGGAGAGGATCGGGGTGGGGGACTGATCAAAGGCAGGCCCCCAACTCCTCATCCAACATCCCCCTATGTCGCTCAAGCCACTGGACATTCTAACATGGAAGGGCATTGAATACTCATGGCAGCAGGATGGGAGGCTGAAGGAGGACCTCCGTTGGCATAAGGGTGGGTGGCACCAGATGGCTTTCCCTTTGCCCACTTAATTGCAGTGGGGGCAGAAGGAGGTGAGTGGGTAGCTTGCACAGTACCCACCATTGCCCCCCGCCCATCGCCATATCTTAATTCCCACCGGTGGGAGACTGGGAAATGCAGCCCTTCATGCCTAACTCTGATGGAGATGAGCACTCGGTTCCTCTGATCAGTCAACATCGTTACGTCATGCTATTCCCAGGGCAGCAACTCAAGTCTTTCACATCTCACAGTTCAAAGTTCATACAAGTGTGGCCAACGCACACACACGAATGGAGAAGAGGGTTTTACCTACATCCCATCCATGTCATCCCCAATCCAGTCAAAGCAGGAACGCTCTGAAATGAAGGTGCAGGTGGGAGTGGAATTCCAATTTTGAGGTTTACATAAAAAGTAAAACCATTGCATTTGACAGTTTTACTGAGCTTTCCTTCCAGGATGGGCCTTGACACCAGGAGGCAAAGAAACTGAAGAGAAAGTCTGTCTTTTTTTCTCCATCAATCCAAATATCCAATAATTTTATTTTAAACTAAATGTAAAATGCCGCTTCGAGAGCTATGTTCCACTTCCAGTCTTCCCACAATTGGAGCCTGTTCAGTTTTATTCCCATCGAAGGGGATGAGGAGCTGGCTCCAGTCCAGGGCCCCATTCCTTTCCGTGGAAAACTGGTCTGTTCCCAGCAAAACACTGTCTGAACCACGGAATCTAGGCCTTTAGAAGTAGTTGATGGGAACACATTTCTTTGAGGTTCCTTGACACAATGTCGACTGCCCAGGAGGTGACAGCCGGAGGAAATTCACTGAGACCTTAGTTCAGAAGGATATCTTCCGACAAAGTAACTTTCTTTCGTTTCATGTCCCCATTGGAATTAACACAAGTCTCCAGGCTGTCTGGGGAGGGGTCTCAACACTGGCAAAGGTGGCTGAAGTCAGCTGAGAGGGGAGGAGAGGGGAAGGGAGGGGAGGGGAGTGAAGGGGAAGGGAGGAGATGGGAGGGGAAGGGAGGTGAGGGTTGGGAAAGGGAGGGGAAGAGAGGGGAAGGGAGGGGAGGAGAGGGGAAGGGAGGGGAGGAGAGGGGAAGGGAGGGGAGGTGAGGAGAGGGGAAGGGAGTGGAGGAGAGGGGAAGGGAGGGGATGAGTGGGGAAGGGAGGGGAGGAGAGGGGAAGGGAGGAGAGGAGAGGGGAAGGGAGGGGAGGAGAGGGGAAGGGAGGGGATGAGTGGGGAAGGGAGGGGAGGAGAGGGGAAGGGAGGGGATGAGTGGGGAAGGGAGGGGAGGAGAGGGGAAGGGAGGTGAGGAGAGGGGAAGGGAGGGGAGGAGAGGGGAAGGGAGGGGATGAGTGGGGAAGGGAGGGGAGGAGAGGGGAAGGGAGGGGAGGAGAGGGGAAGGGAGGGGAGGAGAGGGGAAGGGAGGTGAGGAGAGGGGAAGGGAGGGGAGGAGAGGGGAAGGGAGGGGAGGAGAGGGGAAGGGAGGGGAGGTGAGGTGAGGGGAAGGGAGGGGAGGAGAGGGGAAGGGAGGTGAGGAGAGGGGAAGGGAGGGGAGGAGAGGGGAAGGGAGGGGAGGAGAGGGGAAGGGAGGGGAGGAGAGGGGAAGGGAGGGGAGGAGAGGGGAAGGGAGGGGATGAGTGGGGAAGGGAGGGGAGGTGAGGGGAAGGGAAGGGAGGTGAGGAGAGGGGAAGGGAGGGGAGGAGAGGGGAAGGGAGGTGAGGAGAGGGGAAGGGAGGGGAGGAGAGGGGAAGGGAGGGGAGGAGAGGGGAAGGGAGGGGAGGAGAGGGGAAGGGAGGGGATGAGTGGGGAAGGGAGGGGAGGAGAGGGGAAGGGAGGGGAGGAGAGGGGAAGGGAGGGGATGAGTGGGGAAGGGAGGGGAGGTGAGGGGAAGGGAAGGGAGGTGAGGAGAGTGGAAGGGAGTGGAGGAGAGGGGAAGGGAGGTGAGGAGAGGGGAAGGGAGGGGAGGAGTGGGGAAGGGAGGTGAGGAGAGGGGAAGGGAGGTGAGGAGAGGGGAAGGGAGGGGAGGAGTGGGGAAGGGAGGGGAGGAGAGGGGAAGGGAGGAGAGGAGAGGGGAAGGGAGGGGAGGAGTGGGGAAGGGAGGGGAGGAGAGGGGAAGGGAGGGGAGGAGAGGGGAAGGGAGGGGAGGAGTGGGGAAGGGAGGGGAGGAGAGGGGAAGGGAGGGGAGGTGAGGAGAGGTGAAGGGAGGAGAGGAGAGGGGAAGGGAGGGGAGGAGAGGGGAAGGGAGGGGATGAGTGGGGAAGGGAGGGGAGGAGAGGGGAAGGGAGGGGAGGAGAGGGGAAGGGAGGGGAGGAGAGGGGAAGGGAGGGGAGGAGAGGGGAAGGGAGGGGAGGAGAGGGGAAGGGAGGAGAGGAGAGGGGAAGGGAGGGGAGGAGTGGGGAAGGGAGTGGAGGAGAGGGGAAGGGAGGGGAGGAGAGGGGAAGGGAGTGGATTGGAGTGGTGGAGAGAGAAGGGGAGAGGAGGGGATGGGAGGGGAGGAGAGGAGGGGAGGGGAAAGGAAGGAAATTGGAGGGGAGGGGATTGGAGTGGAGGGAAGGGGAGATAAGGGGAGTGGAGGGGAGGAGAGGGAATGGGAAGGGAAGGAGGGGAAGTGGAGGGGAGGGGAGGGGAGATAAGGGGAGTGGAGGGGAGGAGAGGGAATGGGAAGGGAAGGAGGGGAAGTGGAGGGGAGGGGAGGGGAGATAAGGGGAGTGGAGGGGAGGAGAGGGAATGGGAAGGGAAGGAGGGGAAGTGGAGGGGAGGGGAGGGGAGGGGAGGATAGGGTATGGGAGAGGAAGGAGTGGAGGGGAGTGGAGAGGAGGGGAGGGAAGGGGAGTGGAGAGGAGAGTAGGGGAGGGGAGGGAAGGGTATTGGAGAGGAGGGTAGGGGAGCGTAGGGGAGGGGAGGGAAGGGGAGAGGAGAGGAGGGGGAGGGAAGGGGAGTGGAGAGGAGGGGAGGTGAGGGTAGGGGAGGGGAGGTGAGGGTAGGGGATGTTAGGGGAGGGGGAGGAGAGGGGAGGGTAGGGGATGTTAGGGGAGGGGGAGGGGAGACGACGGGAGGGTAGGGGAAGGGAGGGGATGTTAGGGGAGGGGGAGGGGAGGGAAGGGTAGGGGAGGGGAGGGGAATGGAGTGTAGGGGAGGGGAGTGGAGTGGAGGGGAAGGGAGGGGAGGGGAGTGGAAGGTAGTGGAGGGGAGGGAAGGGTAGGAGACGAGAGGAGGGGAGGGGGAAAAAGGGAGTGGAGGGGAGGGGAAAGGGAGGAAATTGGAGGGTAGTGGAGGGGAGGGGAGGACAATAGAGGGTAGTGGAGGGGAGGGGAGGGGAGGGGAGTGGGGGGGAGTGGAGGGGATGGGAGGGCAGAGGATGGGAGGGGAGGGGAGGGATGGGTAGGGGAGAGGAGGGTAGGGGTGGGTAGGGGAGGGAAGGGGAAAGGAGGTGAGGGGAGGGGAGGGGAGGGTAGGGGAGAGGAGAGTAGGGGTGGGTAGGGGATGGTAGGGGAGGAGAGGTGAGAGGAGGGCAGGTGAGGGGAGGGGAGGGTAGGGGAGTGCAGGGGAGGGGAGGGGAGGGGAGAGGAGGGGAGTGGAGGGGAGAAGAGGTGAATGGAGGGTAGGGGAGGGGAGTGGAGGGGAGGGGAGAGGAGGGGAGTGGAGGGTAGGCGAGAGGAGGGGAGTGGAGGGTAGGGTAGGGGAGTGGAGGGTAGCAGAGAGGAGGGGAGGGGAGGGTAGAGTAGGGAATGGGAGGGGAGTGGAGGGTAGGGGAGTGGAGTGGAGTGGAGGGGAGGGCAATGGAGAGGAGTGGAATGGAGTTGAGGGGAGGGGAGGGTAGTGGACGGGAGGGGAGTGGAGCGGAGGGTATAGGAGGGAGGGGTGTGGAGGGGAGGGGTGGGGAGTGGAGGGGAGGGTAGTGGAGGGAAGGGGAGGGGAGGGGAGGGGAGGGGCAGTAGCGGGGAGAGGAGGAGAGGGGAGGGTCTGGTAGGGTAGGGGTCGGGAGGGGAGGGGAGTGGAGGTGAGGGAATGGAGTGGAGAGGAGGGGAGTGTAGGGGAGGGTAGGGTGGGAGGGGAGTGGAGGGTTGTGGAGGGAAGGGGAGGGGAGTGGAGAGGAGGGGAGGAGAGGGGACGGTAGCGGGTCGGGAGGGGAGGGGAGTGGAGGGGAGGGAATGGAGGGGAGGGGAGTGGAGAGGAGAGGAGGGGAGGGGGAGAAAGGGAGTGGAGGGGAGGGGAAAGGGCAAAAATTGGAGGGGAGTGGAGGGGAGGGGAGGGCAATGGAGGGGAGGGGAGTGGAGGGAAGGGTAGGGGGAGGGGAGTGGATTGGAGGGGAGGGGAGAGGAGGGTAGGGGTGGGGAGGGCAGGGAGGGGAGGGTAGGGGAGAGGAGGGTAGGGGAGGGTAGGGGAGAGGATGGGAGTGGAGTGGAGGAGAGGGGATGGGAGGGTAGGGTAGGGGAGAGGAGGGTAGGGGAGGGGAGGGGAGGGTAGGGGAGAGGAGGGTAGGGGATGGTAGGGGAGGGGAGGGGAGTGGAGGGGAGGGCAGGGGATGGGAGGGGAGGGGAGGGTAGTGGAGGGGAGGGCAGGGGATTGTAGGGGAGGGGAGGGGAGGGGCGTTGAGGAGAGGGGAATGGAGGGTAAGGGAGGGGAGTGGAGGGGAGGGAAGGTGAGGGGAGGGGAGGGGAGTGGAAGGGGAGGGAAGGGGAGTGGAGTGGAGGGAAGGTGAGGGGAGGGGAGGGGAGGGGAATGGAGGGTAAGGGAGGGGAGTGGAGGGGAGGGGAGGGGAGGGCAATGGAGAGGAGGGGAATGGAGGGGAGGGGATGGGAGTGAGGGGAGTGGAGGGGAGTGGGGGAGGGGAGTGGAGGGGAGGGGAGGGGAGGGGAGGGGAGGGGAGTGGAGGGGAGTGGAGTTGAGGGGAGGGGAGGGGAGGGATGGGGAGGGGAGGGGAGGGTAGGGGAGGGGAGGGCAGGGGAGGGTAGGGGAGGGTAGGGGAGGGGAGGGTAGGGGAAGGGGAGGGGAGGGGAGGGTAGGGTAGGGTAGGGGATGGGAGGGGAGCGGAGGGAAGGGGAGGGGAGGGGAGGGGAATGAAGGGGAGGGGAGAGGAGGGGAATGGAGGGTAGGGGAGGGTAGGGGAATGGAGGGGAGAGGAGGGGAGTGGAGGGGAGAAGAGGTGAATGGAGGGTAGGGGAGGGGAGTGGAGGGGAGGGGAGAGGAGGGGAGTGGACGGGAGGGGAGTGGAGCGGAGGGTATAGAAGGGAGGGGTGTGGAGGGGAGGGGTGGGGAGTGGAGGGGAGGGTAGTGGAGGGAAGGGGAGGGGAGGGGAGGGGAGGGGCAGTGGCGGGGAGAGGAGGAGAGGGGAGGGTCTGGTAGGGTAGGGGTCGGGAGGGGAGGGGAGTGGAGGGTTGTGGAGGGAAGGGGAGGGGAGTGGAGAGGAGGGGAGTGTAGGGGAGGGGAGGGTGGGGAGGGGAGTGGAGGGTTGTGGAGGGAAGGGGAGGGGAGTGGAGAGGAGGGGAGGGGAGGGAAGGGGAAGGGAGGGGAGTGGCAGGGAGAGGAGGAGAGGGGACGGTAGGGGGTCGGGAGGGGAGGGGAGTGGAGGGGAGGGAATGGAGGGGAGGGGAGTGGAGAGGAGAGGAGGGGAGGGGGAGAAAGGGAGTGGAGGGGAGGGGAAAGGGCAAAAATTGGAGGGGAGTGGAGGGGAGGGGAGGGCAATGGAGGGGAGGAGAGTGGAGGGAAGGGTAGGGGGAGGGGAGTGGATTGGAGGGGAGGGGAGAGCAGGGTAGGGGTGGGGAGGGCAGGGAGGGGAGGGTAGGGGAGGGTAGGGGAGAGGATGGGAGTGGAGTGGAGGAGAGGGGATGGGAGGGGAGGGTAGGGTAGGGGAGAGGAGGGTAGGGGAGGGGAGGGGAGGGTAGGGGAGAGGAGGGTAGGGGATGGTAGGGGAGGGGAGTGGAGGGGAGGGCAGGGGATGGGAGGGGAGGGGAGGGTAGTGGAGGGGAGGGCAGGGGATTGTAGGGGAGGGGAGGGGAGGGGCGTTGAGGAGAGGGGAATGGAGGGTAAGGGAGGGGAGTGGAGGGGAGGGAAGGTGAGGGGAGGGGAGGGGAGTGGAAGGGGAGGGTAGGGGAGTGGAGTGGAGGGAAGGTGAGGGGAGGGGAGGGGAGGGGAATGGAGGGTAAGGGAGGGGAGTGGAGGGGAGGGGATGGGAGTGGAGGGTAGGGGAGGGGAGGGCAATGGAGAGGAGGGGAATGGAGTTGAGGGGAATGGAGGGGAGGGGAGAGTAGTGGAGAGGAGGGGAGTGGAGGGGAGGGGATGGGAGTGAGGGGAGTGGAGGGGAGTGGGGGAGGGGAGTGGAGGGGAGGGGAGGGGAGGGGACGGGAGTGGAGGGGAAGGGAGGGGAGGGTAAGGTAGGGGAGGGGAGGGTGGGTAGAGTAGGGTAGGGGATGGGAGGGGAGGGTAGGGGAGAGGAGGGTAGAGGAGGGGAGTGGAGTTGAGGGGAGGGGAGGGGAGGGATGGGGAGGGGAGGGGAGGGGAGGGCAGGGGAGGGTAGGGGAGGGTAGGGGAGGGGAGGGTAGGGGAAGGGGAGGGGAGGGGAGGGTAGGGTAGGGTAGGGGATGGGAGGGGAGCGGGGGGAAGGGGAGGGGAGGGGAGGGGAGGGGAATGAAGGGGAGGGGAGAGGAGGGGAATGGAGGGTAGGGGAGGGGAGGGGAATGGAGGGGAGAGGAGGGTAGTGGAGGGGAGTGGAGGGGAGGGGAGGGGCGAGGAGGGGAGAGGAGGGGAGGGGAGTGGAGTGGAGGGTAGGGGACGGGAGGGGAGGGGAGGTGAGGGTAGGGGAGGGGAGAGGAGGGGAGTGGAGGGGAGTGGAAGGGAGGGGAGGGGAGTGGAGGGGAGTGGAGGGGAGTGGAAGGGAGGGGAGGGGAGTGGAGGGGTGTGGAGGGGAGTGGAAGGGAGGGGAGGGGAAGGGAGGGGAGGGGAGGGGAGGTGAGCGGAGGGGAGGGGAGAGGAGGGGAGGGGAGGGGAGAGGAGGGGAGTGGAGGGGAGTGGAAGGGAGGGGAGGGGAGTGGAGGGGAGTGGAGGGGAGTGGAAGGGAGGGGAGGGGAAGGGAGGGGAGGGGAGGGGAGGTGAGCGGAGGGGAGGGGAGAGGAGGGGAGTGGAGGGGAGTGGAAGGGAGGGGAGGGGAGTGGAGGGGAGTGGAGGGGAGTGGAAGGGAGGGGAGGGGAAGGGAGGGGAGGGGAGGGGAGGTGAGCGGAGGGGAGGGGAGAGGAGGGGAGGGGAGGTGAGCTGAGTAAGGGTGCTTCTCCCTGTGCTCTTGTAGTTCTGGGCCATATCGATTTGGACCCCATTTACCAACCTCTCAGAAACAGAACGGGAAATGGTATCACCCACCGCCACAACAAACCGAGACAGATAAATAGCAAGCGGGACAGAACACCATCGCTTCACCGGAGGCTCACTGATGATGTGACCGAGCATGGTGACGAAACATGGGAGAACAAGTCTACCAGCTCAGCGAGCAAACGTACAACCTGGTTTACCAATGCCCTTCAGGGAAAGAAACTGCCATTCTTGTCTGTGACTCCAGACACACAGCAATATAGTTAACTCTTAACTGCCCTCTGGGCAATTAGGGATGGGCACTAAATGTTGGCCCAGCCAGTGACACCCTCATCCTGTGAATGAATCAAAAAGCCATATTGAAACCATACTTCAAATTCTTTATAAACCCAACCCGAGCTCAGATTCCCTGAAATTTGTCCCTTTTAAGTTTTACCATTCAAATGAACAAAAATATCACATACTCACCATTAAAGTTGCTAACAATGTGGAAATTACACACTTATTAGAAATGGTTTAGACTTAATAAATATTTATAAATTGGAACTTGCAGAAAAAGATGAAAGCCTTTATAATGTGAATGTTGTGAATTTTAATAAGTTTTATTGAAATAATATCTGAAGGAGCATCTTTGCTGAACATAAAACCATTTCAAAGGAAGAAAGTTCATATGGTAAAACATTAAATTTTCATAAACATCTAGTCCATCTAGCTTGGCTGTGACCAAAAGAAAACCCTGGCGTGTAGCCACTCTGTAGAAAAGACTTTAAATCAACAAATCTTCAGAGCACATAAAATGAATAGAACAATCATTATAGGTAACTTTAATCTTCATGTCGACTGGTTTAATCAAATTGGAAAGGGTAGCTGTGATAACAAAACCATAAAGTACATCAGAGAAAACTTTCCAGGACAGTGTGTCATGGAGCCAACCAGGAAGCAGGCTAACCAAAAAAGGGAAAACGCTGGAAAATCTCAGCAGGTCTGGCAGCATCTGTAAGGAGAGAAAAGAGCTGACGTTATGAGTCCAACTGACCCTTTGTCAACCCTTAGACTCGATGCTGACTAGATATCCCAACCCAATCTAGTCCCACCTGCCAGCACCCAGCCCATATCCCTCCAAACCCTTCCTATTCATATACCCATCCAAATGCCTCTTAAATGCTGTAATTGTACCAGCCTCCACCACTTCCTCTGGCAGCTCATTCCATACACGTACCACCCTCTGTGTGAAAAAGTTGTCCCTTAGGGCTCATTTATATCTTTCCCCTCTCACCCTAAACCTATGCCCTCTAGTTCTGGACTGCCCAACCCCAGGGAAAAGACTTTGCCTATTTATCCTATCCATGCCCCTCATAATTTTGTAAACCTCTATAAGGTCACCCCTCAGCCTCCAACGCTCCAGGGAAAACAGCCCCTGCCTGTTCAGCCTCTCCCAGTAGCTCAGATCCTCCAACCCTGGCAACATCCTTGTAAATTTTTTCTGAACCCTTTCAAGTTTCACAACATCTTTCCGATAGGAAGGAGACCAGAATTGCACGCAATATTCCAACAGTGGCCTAACCAATGTCCTGTACAGCCACAACATGACCTCCCAACTCCTGTACTCAGTACTCTGACCGATAACGGAAAGCATACCAAACGCCACCTTCACTATCCTTTTGGTCCCCTCGTTTCTGGAAAGATATCATTTCATTGGAGGTAGCTCAGGGAAGGTTCTCTCAGATGATTCCTGTTAAGGAGGGATTTTCTCGTGAGCAGAGGCGGAACAGGTTAGGATTTTACTCATTAAAGTTTAAAAGAATGAGAGGCGATCTCATTGAAACACAGAGGATTATGAAGGGGCTTCACAGGGTAAACACTGAGAGGATGTTTCCACCCATGGTGGGGGGGGGGGGGGGGGGGGGTCGAGGGTATAGTCTCAGAACAAGGGATGGCAATTTAAGACTGAAATGAGGAGGAATTTCTTCTCTTGGAAGGTTGTGAGCCTTTGTAGTTCCTCACCACGGAGAGCCATGCGGGCAGAGTCCTTGTGTCTATTTAAGGCTGAGGTAGATTCCTGATCAGTGGGGGAATCAAGGATTATGGGGAAAGGGCAGGACAATGGTCATGAGGAGTACCAGATCAGCCATGATCCTACTGAATGGGGCAGCAGGCTCAAAGGGCCGAATGGCCTACTCCTGTTCCTTGTGATTTTATCACTCAGAGCAGGTAGACAGGTAGCAGGGGAACTATGTTGCTCTCAATGTCATTGGAAGCGGAGAATGAGAAGGAGACGCTGGGGGTTGTTTGAATGTTGGGGAGAGATGATGCTGGCAGTGAGAGGATGAAATCTGTTTGGGGAGCCACGTTGGTGAGGTATCAATGACGGAGAGCACAGAGGAGCGTCCTGGCTAGGGAAATCGAACAAAGAAAACTTACAGCCCAGGAACAGGCCTGAGCCGATCCAAATCCGCTGTCTAAACCTGTCGCCCAATTCCTAAGCATCTGTATCCCTCTGCTCCCCACCTACTCATGCATCTGTCCAGACACATCTTAAATGAATCTATCGTGCCTGTCTCTACCACCTCTGCTGGCAATGCGTTCCAGGCACCTACCACCCTGTGTGTAAAGTACTTGCCGCGTATAGCCCCCTTAAACGTTTCACCTCTCACCTTGAATGCGTGACCTTTTGTTATTGAACCCTTGGAGAAAGCTTATCTTTATCCACCTTGTCTATACCCTTCATGAGTTTGTGGCAATGGTGGCAATGGAAGCCAAGAGCCAGATGGTGGTGGGGATGGTGAGTGAGTTTCAGTGTGGGAAGAATGTAGAGGGAGAGGGAATCCCCCTGGATCTGAGATTAGGCAGAGAGCATCAGGAAAAGGGTTTGAATCAGTGCTTTTTAACAAAAATGTGTAGCAAGTGGAAAGAAAATGAAGATAAAGAGGGTACATTTCAAGGATGTTGATAATGAACTGGCCTGGAAGCTGATGAGGAGCAAAGTCACAAATGAATTACAGTCCGTGGCTTGTGTGCAAAGTAAATGAGATCCCATGGGCCTTCATCATGCATTCTGTTTATGTCATGCATTAAGAATTAATTAGATAAAGTTAATTAGCTAACGAGGTGTAATAGATAGTTTTGATGGCATGCTATACTCCTGTGAGGTTTGTCTTCAGTACAGCCAGAGCCAGCGCTGGACTCGATCTGATCGTTGTTGCGTGGTACTGCTTTAGAACAATTAATTGTATGAACATGAGCAATAAATGAACTTCCAATGTGCAGTAACGTCACCTTCATGAAATATGACTAATATTTAACAGCCGTGATCTCATTGCACAGAGTATGATGAGTTACATACAATGGATGACCTGACTGAAAATTGATAAACTCCTTTTCAGCCCATGCCCAATTTAATAAGACAGTGCACATCGAGTTATTTCTGCGATATCATCAGGGTGACATACTCCCCGAAACATCGTATATCATCAGGCATTTCTGATGTGCACATGGAATGCTGGTTGAATATGTACTGGGGTGACAGCATTTTCACATCCCCTGTTCATAACTGGAGCCATCCATTTCCCTGATAGCCAGCCTGCTTTTCAGCTGCCTACTAACACCAGAAGCACATCACTGAGCAAGTAAGGAAAATGGCATAGAACATCCCGGGTGGCCACCATCTTCAAAGACCGCAATTTTCCCTCCCACATGGCCGACGATGCCCTCCAACGCATCTCCTGAAATTAGCTCATTAACGCTCTTTTCCCCACAGTCATACTGGTCAATATAAAGCAACGACTCCATATAGCTGGAAAGAAACTCTCTTATTCCCAAAGTTTGATTAGATTACTTACAGTGTGGAAACAGGCCCTTCGGCCCAACAAGTCCACACCGACCCGCCGAAGCGAAACCCACCTATACCCCTACATTTACCCCTTACCTAACACTACAGGCAATTTAGCATGGCCAATTCACCTGGCCTGCACATCTTTGGACTGTGGGAGGAAACCGGAGCACCCGGAGGAAACCCACGCAGACACGGGGAGAACGTGCAAACTCCACACAGATGGTCGCCTGAGGCAGGAATTGAACCCGGGTCCCTGGCGCTGCGAGGCAGCAGTGCTAACCACTGTGCCACCGTTTGTGAGAAGATTTGTAGCTCGGGTGCTCGTTGTTATGGTTCTGTTCGCCGAGCTGGAAGTTTTTGTTGCAAACGTTTCGTCCCTGGCTAGGCGACATCATCAGTGCTTGGGAGCCTCCTGTGAAGCGCTTCTGTGGTGTTTCCTCCGGTGTTTATAGTGGTCTGTCCCTGCTGCTTCCGGTTGTCAGTTCCAGCTGTCCGCTGTAGTGGCCGGTATATTGGGTCCAGGTCGATGTGTTTGTTGATGGAGTTTGTGGATGAATGCCATGCCTCTAGGAATTCCCTGGCTGTTCTCTGTCTGGCTTGCCCTATGATAGTAGTGTTGTCCCAGTTGAAATCTCTTATTCCCATTGGCTGGCTCCTGATTAATCTGTGAAGCATTCAAATAATGTTTCACCATTCCGAATTGTCACTCTCCTTGCTTCTGACATGACTCTGAGTCGGTTACTGTGAGCGTACACCGTCAATGGTGAGGCCACTTTTGGAATACTGTAGAGAGGATATGATTAAATTGGAAAGGGTGCAGCACACGTTTGCAAGAATCTCACCCCAGATTGAACAGTTTGAGTTATAAGGAGAGGCTGGTTAGGATGGAAGCATTTTTCCCTGGAGTCTCGGAAGTTGAGAGTTGATTTTAGAGAGGTTTATAAAATCACGAGGGGCACAGGTAAGGTGAAGAGTCAAGGTCTCTTCCCTAGGGTGGGGGAGTCCACAATGAAAGGGCATTGGTTTAATGTGAGAGGGGAAAGATTTAAAAGGGACCTAAGGGGTAACGCTTTCCCACAGAGGGTGGGGCATGTGTGGAATGAGCTGCTTGGGCAAGTGGTGGAGGCTGGAACTAGGACAACACTTACAAAACATTTGGACAGTCCACTGTAACAGTTGTGATAGGAAAGTGTATGAAGCAGTGTTGTTATGTGATTGATAAAGACACCATCCACACCCACTAATGGGAGCTCACAAAACCCACCGGGATGGTAGTCAGCATTTCTGAGGTGTGAATCAGACAAGTGTGCAAAACCTGGGAGTGAAAGAAAAGCAAGATTCTCATCATTGCAGACAGCTGCCCGGCACAGCCCTAGAGAGCTGAAGAGTGTGGCGCTGGAAAAACACAGCATCTGAGGAGCAGGAGAGTCAACGTTCATCAGGAATGAGGCTTGGAGCCAAGGAGGTGGAGAGATAAACGGGTGGGAGGGGGTGGGACTGGGGGGAAAGGTAGCTGGGAATGCGATAGGTGGATGGAGGTGGGGGGTGAAAGTAATAGGTCGGAGTGGAGGGTGGAGGGGATAGGTGGGAAGGGAGAGGGACAGGTAGGACAGGTCATGAGGGCGGTGCCAAGTTGGAAGGTTGGATCTGGGATAAGGTGGGGGGAGGGGAGATGAGGAAACTGTGAAATCTACATTGATGCCCCGGGGTTGGAGGGTCCAAAGGTGGAAGGTGAGGTGTTCTTACTTCAGGCATCAGGTGGTTAGGGTTTGGTGATGCAGGAGGCCCAAGACCGGCATGTCCTTGGCTGAGTGGGAAAGTGAGTTAGGGTTCAGTTACAGGCCAATGGGGTTGGTTGGTGTGGGTGCCCCAGAGATGTTCTCTAAAACATTGCGCAAGTTGGCGTCCTGTCTCCCAGTGTAGAGGAGACCACATCAGGAGCAACAGATACAGCAAAGGGTGTGTACAGACCGAGTCCCGGAGTGTGGAGCAGGGTGTGTACAGACCGAGTCCCGGAGTGTGGAGCAGGGTGTGTACAGACTGAGTCCCGGAGTGTGGAGCAGGGTGTGTACGGACCGAGTCCCGGAGTGTGGAGCAGGGTGTGTACAGACCGAGTCCCGGAGTGTGGAGCAGGGTGTGTACAGACCGAGTCCCGGAGCGGGGAGCAGGGTGTGTACGGACCGAGTCCCGGAGTGTGGAGCAGGGTGTGTACAGACTGAGTCCCGGAGTGTGGAGCAGGGTGTGTACGGACCGAGTCCCGGAGTGTGGAGCAGGGTGTGTACAGACCGAGTCCCGGAGTGTGGAGCAGGGTGTGTACAGACCGAGTCCCGGAGCGGGGAGCAGGGTGTGTACAGACCGAGTCCCGGAGTGTGGAGCAGGGTGTGTACAGACCGAGTCCCGGAGTGTGGAGCAGGGTGTGTACAGACCGAGTCCCGGAGCAGGGAGCAGGGTGTGTACAGACCGAGTCCCGGAGTGTGGAGCAGGGTGTGTACAGACCGAGTCCCGGAGTGTGGAGCAGGGTGTGTACAGACCGAGTCCCGGAGTGTGGAGCAGGGTGTGTACAGACCGAGTCCCGGAGTGTGGAGCAGGGTGTGTACAGACCGAGTCCCGGAGTGTGGAGCAGGGTGTGTACGGACCGAGTCCCGGAGTGTGGAGCAGGGTGTGTACAGACTGAGTCCCGGAGTGTGGAGCAGGGTGTGTACGGACCGAGTCCCGGAGTGTGGAGCAGGGTGTGTACAGACTGAGTCCCGGAGTGTGGAGCAGGGTGTGTACAGACCGAGTCCCGGAGTGTGGAGCAGGGTGTGTACGGACCAAGTCCCGGAGTGTGGAGCAGGGTGTGTACAGACTGAGTCCCGGAGTGTGGAGCAGGGTGTGTACAGACCGAGTCCCGGAGTATGGAGCAGGGTGTGTACAGACCGAGTCCCGGAGTATGGAGCAGGGTGTGTACAGACCGAGTCCCGGAGTGTGGAGCAGGGTGTGTACAGACCGAGTCCCGGAGCGGGGAGCAGGGTGTGTACGGACCGAGTCCCGGAGTGTGGAGCAGGGTGTGTACAGACCGAGTCCCGGAGTGTGGAGCAGGGTGTGTACAGACCGAGTCCCGGAGTGTGGAGCAGGGTGTGTACAGACCGAGTCCCGGAGTATGGAGCAGGGTGTGTACAGACCGAGTCCCGGAGTGTGGAGCAGGGTGTGTACAGACCGAGTCCCGGAGTATGGAGCAGGGTGTGTACAGACCGAGTCCCGGAGTATGGAGCAGGGTGTGTACAGACCGAGTCCCGGAGTGTGGAGCAGGGTGTGTACAGACCGAGTCCCGGAGTGTGGAGCAGGGTGTGTACAGACCGAGTCCCGGAGTGTGGAGCAGGGTGTGTACGGACTGAGTCCCGGAGCAGGGAGCAGGGTGTGTACAGACTGAGTCCCGGAGTGTGGAGCAGGGTGTGTACAGACCGAGTCCCGGAGTGTGGAGCAGGGTGTGTACGGACCGAGTCCCGGAGCAGGGAGCAGGGTGTGTACGGACCGAGTCCCGGAGTGTGGAGCAGGGTGTGTACAGACCGAGTCCCGGAGTGTGGAGCAGGGTGTGTACGGACCGAGTCCCGGAGTGTGGAGCAGGGTGTGTACAGACTGAGTCCCGGAGTGTGGAGCAGGGTGTGTACGGACCGAGTCCCGGAGTGTGGAGCAGGGTGTGTACAGACTGAGTCCCGGAGTGTGGAGCAGGGTGTGTACGGACCGAGTCCCGGAGTGTGGAGCAGGGTGTGTACAGACCGAGTCCCGGAGTGTGGAGCAGGGTGTGTACGGACCGAGTCCCGGAGCAGGGAGCAGGGTGTGTACAGACCGAGTCCCGGAGTGTGGAGCAGGGTGTGTACAGACTGAGTCCCGGAGTGTGGAGCAGGGTGTGTACAGACTGAGTCCCGGAGTGTGGAGCAGGGTGTGTACGGACCGAGTCCCGGAGCAGGGAGCAGGGTGTGTACAGACCGAGTCCCGGAGTGTGGAGCAGGGTGTGTACAGACCGAGTCCCGGAGTGTGGAGCAGGGTGTGTACAGACTGAGTCCCGGAGTGTGGAGCAGGGTGTGTACAGACTGAGTCCCGGAGTGTGGAGCAGGGTGTGTACGGACCGAGTCCCGGAGCAGGGAGCAGGGTGTGTACAGACCGAGTCCCGGAGTGTGGAGCAGGGTGTGTACGGACCGAGTCCCGGAGTGTGGAGCAGGGTGTGTACAGACCGAGTCCCGGAGTGTGGAGCAGGGTGTGTACGGACCGAGTCCCGGAGCAGGGAGCAGGGTGTGTACAGACCGAGTCCCGGAGTGTGGAGCAGGGTGTGTACAGACCGAGTCCCGGAGTGTGGAGCAGGGTGTGTACAGACCGAGTCCCGGAGTGTGGAGCAGGGTGTGTACAGACCGAGTCCCGGAGTGTGGAGCAGGGTGTGTACGGACCGAGTCCCGGAGTGTGGAGCAGGGTGTGTACAGACCGAGTCCCGGAGTGTGGAGCAGGGTGTGTACAGACCGAGTCCCGGAGTGTGGAGCAGGGTGTGTACAGACCGAGTCCCGGAGTGTGGAGCAGGGTGTGTACGGACCGAGTCCTGGAGCGGGGAGCAGGGTGTGTACAGACCGAGTCCCGGAGCAGGGAGCAGGGTGTGTACAGACCGAGTCCCGGAGTGTGGAGCAGGGTGTGTACAGACCGAGTCCCGGAGCAGGGAGCAGGGTGTGTACAGACCGAGTCCCGGAGTGTGGAGCAGGGTGTGTACGGACCGAGTCCCGGAGCGGGGAGCAGGGTGTGTACAGACCGAGTCCCGGAGTGTGGAGCAGGGTGTGTACAGACCGAGTCCCGGAGTGTGGAGCAGGGTGTGTACAGACCGAGTCCCGGAGTGTGGAGCAGGGTGTGTACAGACCGAGTCCCGGAGTGTGGAGCAGGGTGTGTACAGACCGAGTCCCGGAGTGTGGAGCAGGGTGTGTACAGACCGAGTCCCGGAGTGTGGAGCAGGGTGTGTACAGACCGAGTCCCGGAGTGTGGAGCAGGGTGTGTACAGACCGAGTCCCGGAGTATGGAGCAGGGTGTGTACAGACCGAGTCCCGGAGTGTGGAGCAGGGTGTGTACAGACCGAGTCCCGGAGCAGGGAGCAGGGTGTGTACGGACCGAGTCCCGGAGTGTGGAACAGGGTGTGTACAGACCGAGTCCCGGAGTGTGGAGCAGGGTGTGTACAGACCGAGTCCCGGAGTGTGGAGCAGGGTGTGTACAGACCGAGTCCCGGAGTGTGGAGCAGGGTGTGTACGGACCGAGTCCCGGAGCGGGGAGCAGGGTGTGTACAGACCGAGTCCCGGAGTGTGGAGCAGGGTGTGTACAGACCGAGTCCCGGAGTGTGGAGCAGGGTGTGTACAGACCGAGTCCCGGAGCAGGGAGCAGGGTGTGTACAGACCGAGTCCCGGAGTGTGGAGCAGGGTGTGTACAGACCGAGTCCCGGAGTGTGGAGCAGGGTGTGTACAGACCGAGTCCCGGAGTGTGGAGCAGGGTGTGTACAGACCGAGTCCCGGAGTGTGGAGCAGGGTGTGTACAGACCAAGTCCCGGAGTGTGGAGCAGGGTGTGTACAGACTGAGTCCCGGAGTGTGGAGCAGGGTGTGTACAGACCGAGTCCCGGAGTGTGGAGCAGGGTGTGTACAGACTGAGTCCCGGAGCGGGGAGCAGGGTGTGTACAGACCGAGTCCCGGAGTGTGGAGCAGGGTGTGTACAGACCGAGTCCCGGAGTGTGGAGCAGGGTGTGTACAGACCGAGTCCTGGAGCGGGGAGCAGGGTGTGTACAGACCGAGTCCCGGAGTGTGGAGCAGGGTGTGTACGGACCGAGTCCTGGAGCGGGGAGCAGGGTGTGTACAGACCGAGTCCCGGAGTGTGGAGCAGGGTGTGTACGGACCGAGTCCCGGAGTGTGGAGCAGGGTGTGTACAGACCGAGTCCCGGAGTGTGGAGCAGGGTGTGTACAGACCGAGTCCCGGAGTGTGGAGCAGGGTGTGTACAGACCGAGTCCCGGAGTGTGGAGCAGGGTGTGTACAGACCGAGTCCCGGAGCAGGGAGCAGGGTGTGTACAGACCGAGTCCCGGAGTGTGGAGCAGGGTGTGTACAGACCGAGTCCCGGAGTGTGGAGCAGGGTGTGTACAGACCGAGTCCCGGAGTGTGGAGCAGGGTGTGTACGGACCGAGTCCCGGAGTGTGGAGCAGGGTGTGTACAGACCGAGTCCCGGAGTGTGGAGCAGGGTGTGTACGGACCGAGTCCCGGAGCGGGGAGCAGGGTGTGTACAGACCGAGTCCCGGAGTGTGGAGCAGGGTGTGTACAGACCGAGTCCCGGAGTGTGGAGCAGGGTGTGTACAGACCGAGTCCCGGAGTATGGAGCAGGGTGTGTACAGACCGAGTCCCGGAGTATGGAGCAGGGTGTGTACAGACCGAGTCCCGGAGTGTGGAGCAGGGTGTGTACAGACCGAGTCCCGGAGTGTGGAGCAGGGTGTGTACAGACCGAGTCCCGGAGTGTGGAGCAGGGTGTGTACAGACCGAGTCCCGGAGCAGGGAGCAGGGTGTGTACGGACCGAGTCCCGGAGCAGGGAGCAGAGTGTGTACAGACCGAGTCCCGGAGTGTGGAGCAGGGTGTGTACGGACCGAGTCCCGGAGTGTGGAGCAGGGTGTGTACGGACCGAGTCCCGGAGTATGGAGCAGGGTGTGTACAGACCGAGTCCCGGAGCGGGGAGCAGGGTGTGTACAGACTGAGTCCCGGAGTGTGGAGCAGGGTGTGTACAGACCGAGTCCCGGAGTGTGGAGCAGGGTGTGTACAGACCGAGTCCCGGAGTGTGGAGCAGGGTGTGTACAGACTGAGTCCCGGAGTGTGGAGCAGGGTGTGTACAGACCGAGTCCCGGAGTGTGGAGCAGGGTGTGTACAGACCGAGTCCCGGAGCAGGGAGCAGGGTGTGTACGGACCGAGTCCCGGAGCAGGGAGCAGAGTGTGTACAGACCGAGTCCCGGAGTGTGGAGCAGGGTGTGTACAGACCGAGTCCCGGAGTGTGGAGCAGGGTGTGTACGGACCGAGTCCCGGAGCGGGGAGCAGGGTGTGTACGGACCGAGTCCCGGAGTGTGGAGCAGGGTGTGTACGGACCGAGTCCCGGAGTGTGGAGCAGGGTGTGTACAGACCGAGTCCCGGAGTGTGGAGCAGGGTGTGTACAGACCGAGTCCCGGAGTGTGGAGCAGGGTGTGTACGGACCGAGTCCCGGAGTGTGGAGCAGGGTGTGTACAGACCGAGTCCCTGAGTGTGGAGCAGGGTGTGTACAGACCGAGTCCCGGAGTGTGGAGCAGGGTGTGTACAGACCGAGTCCCGGAGTGTGGAGCAGGGTGTGTACGGACCGAGTCCCGGAGTGTGGAGCAGGGTGTGTACAGACCGAGTCCCGGAGTGTGTGTGTGTGAGCGTGTGTGTGTGTGTGAGTGTGTGTGTTTGAGTGTGTGTGCGTGAGCGTGTGTGTGGTGTGTGTGCGTGTGTGTGTGTGCGTGTGTGTGTGTATGTGTGTGAGTGTGTGTGCGTGTGTGTGTGCGTGAGAGTGTGTGTGTGAGTGTGTGTGAGCGTGAGTGAGTGTGTGTGTGTGTGTGTGTGAGTGTGTGTGTGAGCATGTGTGTGTGTGTGTGAGTGTGTGTGTGAGTGTGTGTGTGTGAGCGTGTGTGTGTGTGCGTGTGTGTGTGTGTATGTGTGTGAGTGTGTGTGTGTGAGCGTGTGTGCGTGTGCGTGCGTGTGCGTGTGCGTGTGTGAGCGTGTGTGTGTGTGTGTGAGCGTGTGTGTGTGTGTGCGGGTGTGTGTGTGTGTGAGTGTGTGTGTGTGAGTGTGTGTGTATGAGTGTGTGTCTGAGCGTGTGTGTGAGTGTGTGTGTGTGAGCGTGTGTGTGTGTGAGTGTGTGTGTGTGTGTGTGCGTGAGCGTGTGTGTGTGTGTGTGTGAGTGTGTGTGTGCGTGAGTGTGTGAGTGTGTGTGTGTGTGAGTGTGTGTGTGTGAGCGCGTGTGTGTGTGAGTGTGTGTGTGTGTGAGCGTGCGTGTGTGTTAGTGTGTGTGTGTGAGCGTGTGTGTGTGTGAGTGTGTGTGTGTGAGCGTGAGTGTGTGTGTGCGTGTGAGTGTGTGTGTGTGTGTGTGTGTGAGTGTGTGTGTGAGTGTGTGTGAGCGTGTGTGTGTGTGCGTGTGTGTGTGTGTGAGAGTGTGTGTGTGTGTGAGTGTGTGTGTGTGTTTGAGTGTGTGTGTGCGTGTGTGTGTGTGTTTGAGTGTGTGTGTATGTGTGTGTGTGTGTGAGTGTGTGTGTGTGTGTGTGAGTGTGTGTGTGTGTGTGAGTGTGTGTGTGTGTGTGTGCGTGTGCGTGTGTGTGAGTGTGTGTGCGTGTGTGTGTGAGTGTGTGTGTGAGTGTGTGTGCGTGTGTGTGTGCGTGTGCGTGTGTGCGTGTGTGTGCATGTGAGAGTGTGTGTGTGTGAGACTGCGTGTTGATAACAGTCATTTCCACAACGATGTTGAAGTTCCACATCTCTTTGGAATCCGAATGCAGCTCCAACACCCTTCAACAGAAACACGTCACACTTTCCTACTTCCCCGTGTTTATGGCGATAGAGAGATAGAGATGGACAGCACGGAAACTGCCCCTTCAGTCCAACCTGTCCATGCCGAACAAATATCCCAACCTTTTCTCGCCCCATTTGCCAGCACCCGGCCCATATCCCTATAAACCCTTCCTATTCATATTCTCATCCAGATGCCTTTTAAATGTTGTAATTGTACCAGCCTCCACCACTTCCTCTGGCAGCTCATTCCATACACGTACCACCCTCTGTGTGAAAAAGTTACCCCTTAGGTCTCTTTTATATCTTTCCCCTCTCACCCTAAACCTATGCCCTCTAGTTCTGGACTGCCCAACCCCAGGGAAAAGACTTTGCCTATTTATCCTATCCATTCCCCTCATAATTTTGTAAACCTGTATAAGGTCACCCCTCAGCCTCCGACGTTCCAGGGAAAACAGCCCCAGCCTGTTCAGCCTCTCCCTATAGCTCAAATCCTCCAACCCTGGCAACATCCTGGTAAATCTTTTCTGAACCCTTTCAAGTTTCACAACATCTTTCTGATAGGAAGGAGACCAGAATTGCACGCAATATTCCAACCGTGGCCTAACCAATGTCCTGTACAGCCGCAACATGACCTCCCAACTCCTGTAATCAATACTCTGACCAATAAAGGAAAGCATACCAAACTCCTTCTTCACTATCCTATCTACCTGCAACTCCACTTTCAAGGACCCATGAACCTGCACTCCAAGGTCTCTTTGTTCAGCAACACTCCCCAAGACCTTACCATTAAGTGTATAAGCCCTGCTCTGATTTGCCTTTCCAAAATGTAACACCTTGCATTTATCTGAATTAAACTCCATTCCTTGGCCCATCTGGTGCAGATCCCGTTGTGCTCTGAAGCGGCCGGAATTATTTTTTAAATTGACAAATCCAGGTGAGGAAGTGAAACTCATTGGAACCAGGCACTTCTTTTCCTGAAGAGGGGATCCACAAGGTTCTGGGAGAGCAAGATCCCAAAGCTCAGTCTAAGTTTCAAAATTGTTCTCAGAAAAAAGAACAGTTTTGGAAAAAAGCTCTTAGTTAATGCAAGTGATCCATCAGGCAGGCTTACTGGCTATGGAATCTACTGAATAATTTGGTAATAAAATCATCTGCACAGAAGGCAATAAGCTGGTTAAAGTCATAAAAGCTCAAGGTTAATTATTCCAGGAAGATCATTTTATAAGAACAAAACATAAAGATGATCAATGGCTCATCCACCTTCGCTCCAGCTTCCTGCATTATTCCCACATGCCTGTGTATCCACAAATCTATCAGTCGCTGACTTAAATATACACAAAGACTGAAATCCTTGTTCTGTTGGAGTTTCTCAATTTTTCAATGTTAGAATTCCTCCTACTCTCAGTCCTGAATAGTCGTCTCATTCCTCTGAGTCTGTGAGCTTGAGCTCAAGAGCACACAGTTAGAAAACTACCCTCCCATCTACCCCACAGAGCCACTTAAAAATGACGTTTCATTTCTCCAAACCATAAGGCTAATCTGTTAAATCTCTCCACACAGTATACACTGGAATGTGACTCAGTTATCTGAGCTTTGTGTCATGACAGCTGATCAGAATTCTGACTTACTATGGGTGTTTTTAACTTTTAATTCCAAAATATGTTTACCTTGAAACAAGAGCGTTGCAGGTAAGAGGAAGGTATAAGTTCAGTACTTTGAGGCAGAGTGTTTTGTGGAGCCCATGGAATGTCACACCTGCAGAGTGTCAGGAAGACGTCAGTCAGGTAGAGAGAGACACAAGAGGAAGACATAACGAGGGGTTGAGTATCTTTACTCTCTCAACAGAAAAACACCTCCTGTGGACATTTATTATGTATTGCCGTTCCAGCAATACACAAGAGTATGCTAAAGAGTCGCAAGAGGGAGATGGTCTTCAAATGAATTGAAGCTCTTCAAATGAAATGTCTACAAGCCTGGGCTGAAATGATAGTGTGTTGTGAAGAACCACCAACTAATCACCCCAGCATTGCAGGAAATGTTGTCTCTTGCTCCAAGTGCTAGAAATGAACTGGATACCAAGCCATTCAAAAGGAAACAGGATAAAAAAGATTGCAACTAACCTACAAAACCAAGAATATCAAAACCAGCTGTTTGAGTATCAGTGTTCCAATATCTTCATAAACCATCTACAGCAACTGATCCTGATCTCTTTTAACTTTGATTTTATGTTGGGCTAAGTCTTTATCCCTAATCACCATGCCTGGGTGCTGCATTATTAATGATTTTCATGTTCAGTACCTGATAAACTCACTCTTATGTGAACTCATGTTAAATAGACTCTTTGGAAAACGTAAATCTATTTTATCTGGGAAAGGAACCTTGTTTTGAAAAACCTGGGGTTGTTTTGGGGGGAGCGAGGGGTTGGTGAATAGACAAGGGGAACTAACTAATTCATTCCTCCTCAGCCTGGGAGCCTGACAATTTGGGATATCTGCCTGGGACTGTGCTAACCTGGGATCTTCACCCAGGGGCTGACCACAGCATTTGGACTTTGGGTAGAAAATACAACAGGACGTAAGGACATCCCGCTTGAATGACAACTACGTCCTCATGTGGTTCAAAATCAGTGGAGGCAGAGCTATAGACACAAAAATCTATCGCTGGAAAAAAGCTCTTTTAACTCAAAGATAGTCTTGCGACTTTGTCTTCCTCAGGTAACACTGTCAGAATGTTGGTTGGCAGAAGGGAAAGGAGCTAAAGCTGCCGGCACCAGTTTGAGTGAAGTTGGTGAAATGAGTAAAGGAGTCTTCCCATTAAAATTAAACTGAAAAATTCAAAGGTTCTGCATCTCTCAAGATGGTCAATGCTGGAATATCAATTGTCAGTTTAAGCCATCTCTGGGAATCTTTTTTCTTGAGGGACTGCATCAGTCCCTGTTTATGTTTCAAGCGTTTGTCTTTGTTGGTTTAGGTTTTCTTTGATTTATAAGAAGCTTTAGCTGCAGAGAGCGATATTTATAGATACAGAGTATCAGAGCGAGGAGTCAAACACTGAGGTTGTACCAGTCAGTTGTAGGAAAATAAAACACTTCACTAACTAATGTTCCACATTTTAGGAATGGATTGAGATTGATTCTCCCACATCCTGAGGATGTGGTCATGTCAGTTTTGAATGCTGTTGATCTTACAAAGACGTTGCAGTTAACTTATCAGTTATCTCAGGAATTATTCTCAAAACTAATATTGCTCATTTATACTGTCAGATGCTGGTCATTATTATAATTATTGTTTATCATCTGAGCTGATTTACATCAGTGGCGACCTTCAAGTGAAGCGAAGCTGTTGTCTCCTGCTTTCTATTTATATGTTTGTCCTGGATGGGGTTCCTGGGGTTTGTGGTGATGTCATTTCCTGTTCGTTTTCTGAGAGGTTGATAGATGGTATCTAGATCTATGTGTTTGTTTATGGCGTTGTGGTTGGAGTGCCAGGCCTCTAGCCAGGTAATGAAACGTCTGGATATCAAACCTACAGCTCAGCGAGCAAACCTACACCCTATATATTTGTCAATATATCAAAACTCAACTTTCCAACGCACAACATTATCAAGACTAAAAATAGCAGAGGAGATGATAGTTTTTTTAAAAACTTACTTGTGGGATGTGGGTGTTGCTGTATGCATTTACTGTCCATCCCGAGTTATAGAGTCATAGAGTTGTACATCACAGAAACAGACCCTTCGCTCCAACCAGTCCATGCCAACCATAATCCCAAACTAACCCAGTCCCAGCTGCCTGCTCCTGGTCCATATCCTTCCAAACATTTCCTATTCAAATGTCTTTTGTACGTTGTAATTGTACCCACATCTACCACTTCCTCAGGAAGATCTTTCCACACACTCGACACTCGCTGTGTAAAACATTTGCCCCTCATGTCTTTTTTAAATCTCTCTCCTCTCACCTTAAAAATGTTCCTCCTCGCCTTGAAATTCCCTGTCCTAGGGGAAAGACAATAACCATTAACCCTATCTATACCTCTCATTATTTTATAAACTTCTATTAGGTCGCCTCTCTATCTCCTGCGCTCCAGTGAAAAAAAAACTCCCAGCCTATCCAGCCTTTCTTTATAACCCAAACCTCCCAGACCCAGCAACATCCTGGTCAACCTCTTCTGAACCCTCTCCAGTTTAATAATATCCTTCCTATAACTGGACAACCAGAACTGGACACAGTATTCCAGAAGAGGCCTCAACAATCTCAACATGACTTCCCGACTCCTATTCCCAAAGGATTGAGCAATGAAGACTAGAGAACCAAATGCCTTTTTAACCACCCTGTCTATATGTGGTGAAAACTTCGAAGAATTATGTACCTGGAAGAAGTTGCTGGTGAGCTGTTTAATTGAACCGCTGCAGTCCATGTGCTGTAGGTAGACCCACAATGCCCTGAGGGAGGGAATTCCAGGATTTTGACCCAGCAACAATGAAGGGGAGGTGATATATTTCCAAGTCAGGATGCTGAGTGGCTGGGAGGGGAACTTGTAAGTAGATCTGCTGCCCTAGTCCTTCGAGATGGTAAGTGTCCATGGATATGGAAGATGTTGTTAATCACAAAAATAAAGCGATTTGGGATGGCTGGATCTGTATATTGGAATTCCCTACAATGTACAGGGTGTCATCCCACAATGACTGCAGATATTTGAGGGCTCTTAGGACTGGGCAATAAATGAAGTATATCCCCATTAATCACATGCTGAGAATGTTACTTTTAAATTGCCCTAACAGTGATGAAGCTACGTGTGACTTCAGGGTGGTGTATGAGGTGCTGGAGAATGTGGAGGTGATGGTGTTCCCACAACATGGCTGCTATTGCCCTTCAACAATGAGAGTGCAATACGTGTGCACACTGTATTAAGCACAATGCGGCTTAGAAGCTACAGCAGAGTGGCTATATATTGGTTCTGTAATTCACAGACATGGATTCAGAATTCAAGCATGTTCAAATTCCAGTCTGACTTTTTGAATGTGAATTCCATTTTAAGAATCTGGGAATAAAAAACTGCAATCGGTGAGAATGATGAGTTGGATTATGGTACAATAAGCTGCTTAAATTATATACTTAGGGAAACAAAACCTGATGTCATTTCATGGTCTGGCCTTTCAAACGGCCCTCAAAGGTGACCCAGTAAACTATTTAGATCTGGCGATAAAACGGTGAATTAAAAACTCTTGTGGATTGGACACTCACTGTGTGTTAGCAATGGGGCCATGGGAGCGGGGTGGATGTTGATTCGAAGAGGCGGAGGATCGTATCAAATAAACTGCTGTACCCTGGGCAATGGCAAACATCTTCAGTGTTGTTACAGCTGTACATATTCTGGATGAATGTCAAGTATTCCATCTGACTCTGATATAAAATATTTTCAATGGTCGAGCACTGCTACAAGTCAGGAAGTGAGTCAGTGTTTGCAGAGTCCCAAGCAGATGCATTGTTCCTGTAGCCAGCCATTGTCCTGGGTTGGTGATGAGCCCTCTGTGTTACACGGGATTTATGGTGAGTGACGCTGTGACAGCAATGCCATTGGCGTTCGGGAGATGGGGTTGGACATTGTCATCTTTTTTATTCATTTATGAAATGTGAGCGTCACTGGTTGGCCATCATTTCTCGCCCATCCCTCGTTGCCCTTGAGCAGGCGGTGGGGAGCTACCTTTGTGAACCGCTGCAGTCCATGTTCCGTGGGCTGACCCACAATGCTGTTAGGGAGGGAGTTCCAGGATCCTGACCCAGCGACACTGAAGGAACAGTGATATATTTCCAAGTCAGGATGGCGAGTGGCTTGGAGGGGAACTTGCAGATGGTGATGTTCCCCATGTATTGGGACTCCTTGTCCTTTGCGATGGAAGTGGCCATGGGTTTGGAAGGTGCTAATGAAGGATCTTTGGTGATTTTCCTGCAGTGTATCTTGGATATGGTACACATCGCCACTACTGAGCCTCAGTGATGGAGAGAGTGATTATTTGTGCAAATCAAACAGGCTGCTATGCCCTGGATGGTATCAAGCATATCGTCACACTGAGTTAGTGTGCTGACACTCCAGTGTAACGCAGAGGAATACTGCACTGCCAGAGACAAGTCTTTTGGATGAGATACTAAATTGAGGCCGCATTTAGCTGCTCAGCTGGATGGAAAAAGAATTCAAGCAGTATTTTGAAGAAAGGAAGGGAAGTTACCTGTGCATCTTAACCTAATCACAGTTGACCTTGCATTTAGCAGGCTGCTGTTTGTGGGATCCTCCTGTGCACACATTGGCTGCCATGTTTTCTTCATTTCAACAGTGACAGCTCTTCAAAAAAATACATCATCATCTGTAAACACATCATTACCCGTAAAGGTCTTTGTAAATGGTATGGGAGAGTTCCAAACTGCCTCAGCAACCAGAGTAAATAATCCAACAACAAACCTGGAAGTGGTCTCTGGATCGAGTCGTGGATCCTGCGCACCATTGAGTGTCGTACTCAGGTGTTCACACAGGCTGCAGGCTGTCAGTGCAATTATCCACGACTGAGGTTGAAGCCTGCCTGCTCCACGGGCTGCTCCTGAGGGCGGTTATTATGTCGATGCTGGAAAAGGTCTTGGGGACAAAACATTGGAAGTGAGTGTCTGTATCTCAAACACGTCTTCCATTAAGTGTCTGTGGTATCGGTTGGAAGACTGGCATTCGGGACTTGGATTTCTGCAATTTTATTTCTCTATTTTCTAAACCCTGGAACTAAAGAAGCTGTAACGAGGCCCCATAGTACCTAAGGTGGTGCTGTTTTCACTGTGCTCATTGAATTACCTTAAATGTCACATATATTCATTCATTCTGATCAGTTTAGGATATCCGGTCAGCATGGATGAGTTGGAACGAAGAGTATGGTTTTGTCCTGTATAACTGTTAGCATTCTTGAGCTGTTCATGGAGAGTTGGGCACCACAGGGAGTGGAGCGTATTATTTCCCCCTCCAAGGATTTAACCCCTGCCCTCCCCCTTCACTGTTTTGATCACACAGCACTGCCCTTTGATGTGAAGGGCACTGCTTGTCACTGGCCACCCGGGTGTTTTCCTATCTTCCTGGTGGTGGAAACTGAATAAAGATTCGTGCACCTTGTGTCTCTCACTGTGTCCCACACCTGCACACACACACACACACACAACATGGGTGCTGGGGGGAAATATAAGCACTACCGCAGTTAGGCGGGAGTGTAAGGGAAATTAATAACAAAAAACCAGGAGATTTAGCGTCTCCAAAGAAAAAAGAAGTCTATGGCTGTGTGACTGTCACTCTCCACCTAAAGCCAAATAGGGTCTCAATATTTTATCAAATAATGGCATTTCTAACATTTCAGCACTCCTTCCACAGTGAGCTCTCAAACGCAATCTCAGGTGAAGTTGGTCAGCAATTGCTCCATTGGAACAATCTTCCTGGCAGCAAACAAATCTTTAGTGGAAAATCAGATTCTAGATCAGAGCGGTGCTGGAAAAGCACAGCAGGTCAGGCAGCATCCGAGGGGCAGGAAAATCGACGTTTCGGGCCAAAGCCCTTCATCAGGAATAGAGGCAGAGAGCCTGCAGGGTGGAGAGATACTGTCCCTTCATGAAACTAGAACTACAAGGGTCAAAACAGAGAGACGATCCTGTGCCAGCGATTTGAAGAGGAACAGAAGACTTTATCGACAGAAGCACAGAATACAAGAAAAAACACAACCAAGTTATGCTGAACCTTTCCACTGCTTTGTCCCCAGTTGAGAGTATTACTGAATGATTTGTCTGGTCAGTGCATCAAACAATACTTCTCACTGTCTCTCAGTACACGTGACAACAATAAACCAAAGTAAAAGACAATCATTAAAGTAAAATTGAAATTTTAAAATCATGAAGTCATTAAAGTGGATAAATAATTACAAGTACTTCACACAGAGGGTGGTGGGTGCCTGGAACGCGTTGCCAGCAGAGGGGGTAGAGGCAGGCACGGTAGATTCATTTAAGATGCATCTGGACAGATGCATGAGGAGGTGGGGAGCAGAGGGATACAGATGCTTAGGAATTGGGCGACAGATTTAGACAGTAGATTTGGATCGGCTCAGGCTTGGTGGGCCGAAGGGCCTGCTCTTGGGCTGTAAACTTTCTTTGTTCTTTTGCTCTTAATCTGTTGCAAAGTGCAGCTCTCCTTCATTTTCAGAACTGAAATGAAATGTTGATTCACCACCTCCATATTTTGTAAAGTTGTAGTTCACCTTGTTAGGCTGAATTCAATAAATTCTCAATCATTTCCATCCTATTTGTGCCAAGAGGTGGGACAGTCTCAAACTCTATTCTTTCAATATCTCCATTGCTGGAGTAGTCAAAACCCTGTGTGAACTGTTAAAGACTTGATCTGAATCAGTTCGAACAGGAGCAATTACTTCATGTGTCAGCTCATTCTTTGAGGGTGTGTTTCAGGTGCATCAAGGAGAATGTCTCTGGACGTTTTGCTGTTTCATAAGCTCCATTGCTTCTACATTGCGGAGCGCGATGGTGAAGCTGCTAAACTGTTGGCACTGCTCATCTTATCGGAATGGGCACTTCTTCCAAATTTATAATAAAAGAACCATTTCTCAAAATGATAAGGATTCCGATTTCGAGATCCAAAGGGAGTTCAATCCCGGTCCCGTGTCTGGATTAACTTGAATGTTTGGTCTGAAAGTGTTAATCACATGGTCCACTTCAAAAAACTCATTTAGGGAATCTATTCATTTGTAATCCAGGTCATCGTTCGTGGGAGCACACGTTCCTGTTAGAGAACATAATTAGGAGCTGGCTTCATATCTGGCACCATTAAACACATCTGTGTAAGCTGCTACAATTGACTGGAAAGATTTATTTTTCGATTCACTGATCAAGAGGAAGGACTGAAACCTGTGACATTGGATAAGCGAAATCAGAATAGAAGGTGAGGAAATAATGCAATGATTGATGGGATATCTTGTCAAAGCACTTCACTATCTCTGAAATTCTTGTGATGTGCAGTAGCTGCTGTTGGAAGCATTGTTTAGTTACTGACAAGGCTGGGGTTTAAACCCAGGGGATTGCAAGAGGAATTGAACAGCACCTTCACCAAAACCATCAAGGGGGCAGGTACATGGATGATGCAAATGTGTTGCTGGAAAAGCGCAGCAGGTCAGGCAGCATCTAGGGAACAGGAGAATCGACGTTTCGGGCATTAGCCCTTCTTCAGATACATGGATGGGCAATGCATTGTTTTAAAAAAACCTCACTGACGGGACATGAGTGTCACTGGTTGGGCCAGCATTTATTGCCCTTGGGAAGGTGGGGGTGAGCTGCCTTCTTGAACCACTGCAGATCACATGCTGTAGGTAGACCCACTATGCCTTTAGGGAGGGGATTCTAGGATTTTGACCCAGGAACCTGATCTATTTCCAAGTCAGGATAGTGAGTGGCTTGTAGGGGAATTTGCAGGCAGTGTGTTCTTGTGTAAATGCTGCCCCTTGTCCTTCAAATTGGAAGTGGTGGGGTGTGTGGAAGATGTTGTCAAGTGAGCCCCAGTGAATTGCTGCAGTGTATCTTGTAGATAGTACATCCTGCTGCTACTGAGCATTAGTGGTGGAGGGAATGGGTGCTTATGGATGTGGTGCCAATCAAACAGGCTGCCTTGTCCTGGATGGCGTCAGGCATCATGAGTGTTATTGGAGATTCACCCTTCCAGGTAAGTGGGGAATATTCCACCACACTCCTGACTTGTGCCTTGTAGATGGTGGATGGGCTTTGAGGAGTCAGGAGGTGAGTTACTCACTGCAGTTTTCCTGGCCTCTGACCTGCTCTAGTAGCCATTGTGTTTATATGGCTAGTCTGGTTCTGTCTGTGGCCAGTTCACAAGGCCCACATCCCACGAATTAATTTTTTTGAAAAAGTGGATGGTAAAGAATTCTGGGGAACCTGAGAAACAGATTTGGACAAGGACTCACAATAACTGACAGTATGTAAACATACTAAAGATGTGGAGAGCAGGTGTATTGGGAATCTAGGAGGAAGAAGCTAGGAAAATTCACAAGATGGTAACGTCATGATGATGGGAGAGGCAAGAAGGGTTGCAATGAGAGAGAGAGATGGGAATCGAGAGAAGGTCCCTGCCAGGTAATTTTCATGAAAGCCCAGTTCAAACTGAATGAGGTAGATGAGAGGATCCTTTGCTAAGATGGGAGTAAGTAACACTCTGGTTTTAGAACTGACTCAGGCTTTATCGAGTTAACCGTCGCTGGGGACAAACGTGACTGAGAAGGAAACATTTCTTTGGACACAGTGCTGGTAAAGGACAGGTACGGGACCTAATGGATACCCAGAAGAGAACGATCAAACAACAAGAAGTCTGAGGTTGGGAACATCGGTTTGATTTCTGTCAGGCACATAGACAATTGGTGAATGGGTGATACTAACAATGGATTACATCTGGTTTCTGTCAGATGGGGTCTCAGCATGAACGAGATTGGTACAGCTGTGATATGGTTTTAAACAACAAAGAACAGTACAGCACCAGAACAGGCCCTTCGGCCCATCATTGACACATGACAAGGGCGGCACGGTGGCACAGTGGTTAGCACTGCTGCCTCACAGCGCCAGAGACCCGGGTTCAATTCCCGCCTCAGGCGACTGACTGTGTGGAGTTTGCACGTTCTCCCCGTGACTGCGTGGGTTTCCTCCGGGTGCTCCGGTTTCCTCCCACAGTCCAAAGATGTGCAGGGTCAGGTGAATTGGCCATGCTAAATTGCCTGTAGTGTTAGGTAAGGGGTAAATGTAGGGGTATGGGTGGGTTGCGCTTCGGCGGGGCGGTGTGGACTTGTTGGGCCGAAGGGCCTGTTTCCACACTGTAATGTAATGTAATCTAATCTAAAAAAAAATGACACCATTCAAAAGTAAATGGCTTTTGTCTCAACTTTGTGAGATACAACCTCCCCTGCACAAAGCCATGCTGCCGGTCCCTATTAAGTCCATACCTTTGGTGTACTGTGTACAATTCTGGTCGCACTGTTATAGGAAGGATATTATGAAATTAGAGAGGGTGCGGAAAAGAGAGATTAGATTAGATTCCCTACAGTGTGGAAACAGGCCCTTTGACCCAATGTAAAAACATTGTCCCTCAGGTTCCTTTTAAACCTTTCCCCTCTCACCTTAAACCTATGCCCACTAATTTTGAATACCCCTCCACACCGACCCTCCGAAGAGTTACCCACCCAGTCCCATTTTCCTCTGACTATTGCACCTAACGGGCTGCGACTATTTTTCACTGGAGGGTAGAGGGCTGAGGGTGACATTATCCAGGTTTATAAAATCATGAGGGGCATGGATAGAGTGAATAGCAAAGGTCTTTCGTCTACGGTAAGGGTATTCAAAATTAGTGGCCATAGGTTTAAGGTGAGAGGGGACCGATTTAAAAGGGACCTGAGGGGCAATGTTTTTACACAGAGGGTGGTTGAGATACCAGAGGAAGTGGTAGACGCAGGTACACTTACAGTGTTTAAAAGACACTTGGACAGGTACATGAATAGGAAGGGTAGAGAGGGATATGGGCCAAGTGCTAGCAAATGGGATTGGTTTAGTTTGAGAAACTTGGTTGGTGTGTGTGAGTTGGGTTTTTTTTTCTGTGCTGTATGACTCTATGACGTTATTGCTCAGCAGCTTCTCTGATAATTTCCCTGTCATTGACGTAAGGCTCATGGCCTTTAATTCTTGGATTATCCCTGTTACCCTTCTGAAGCAGGAGAACAACTTTAGTGATTCTTTAATCCTCCGGGAGCTCTCCTGTGAAAAAACTGGATACAAAGATTTGGTCCCCCACCCCAGTAATTTCCTCACCTGTCTCCCTCGGTGTGCTGGGACAGATCCCATTAAGTCCTGGGAATATCTCTACCTCAACACTTTTCAAAAAAACTTAGCGTCTCCCCCTTTTATTATTTCGACATATCCTAGAATATCAATAGCCCCCTCTTTGAACTCCACGTCCTTCCCCTTTGTGAATACCAGTGTAAAGTACTCATTAAGGACCTCACCCACTTCCTCCTGCTCCATACATAAATTCCCTCCTTTGTCTTTGAATGGACCTACCATTTCCCTAGCGACCATCTTGTTCTTTATGTATGTATAAAACATGTTGGGATTTTCTGTAATCCTGTTTGCCAAGCTTATTTCATAGTCCCTTTTAGCCCTCCTAACTTATTGATTGAGTTCTTTCCTGCTATCTGTGTATTCTGCAAGGGCTCTGTCCCTCTTCGGCGAGCTAAACCATGACTAAGCTCTCAATTTACCTTGTCATCCAAGGTTCCCGAATCATGCCATCCTCATCCTTCATTTTCACAGGAACATGCTGATCCTGATCTCTAATCAATTGGGCCTTTAAAAGATTCCCAAATGCCAGATGTGGATTTACCCTCAAACAGCCACCCCCACTCTACATTCCCCAGTTCCTGCCTAATATTGTGGAAGTTAGCCTTCCCCCAATTTAGAACTTTCACCTGAGGATTGCTCTTCTCCAAATATAACAAAACTTAGGGAATTTTGTTCACTGTTCCCGAAATTCCCCACTGAAACTTGAATTACCCAGCTGGGCTTATTCCCCGTTACCAGGTCTAGTATGACCTCTTCCCTAGTTGGATGGTTTAGATACTGTTTCAATAAACCCTCCTGAGTATACCTGACAAACTCCCCCCAACAAGCCCCTGGCACTATGAGTCCCAGTTTTTAGATTAGATTAGATTCCCTACAGTGTGGAAACAGGCCCTTTGGCCAAGCTAGTCCACACCAACCCTCCGAAGACCCATTCCCCTAGCCTATATTTACCCAACTAACACACCTATCACTGTGGGCAATTTAGCATGGCCAATTCACCTAACCTGCACATTTTTCGACTGTGGGAGGAAACCGGAGCACCCGGAGGAAACCAACGCAGACACGGGGAGAACGTGCAAACTCCACACAGACAGTCGCCTGAGGCTGGAATCGAACCCAGGTCCCTGGCGCTGTGAGGCAGCAGTGCTAACCACTGAGCCCCAGTTGATATTGGCGTAGTTAAGATCACCCACCACCAACAACCCTATTTTCACAGTTCTCCACAATCTGCCAACATATCTGTTCCTCTCTCCCTCTGGCTGTGGGGAGATCTGTTGTACAACCCCATTGAAGTGATTGCACCCTTCCTATTCCTGAGCCCTATAGTTTTATCAGACTAGACTAACAGACCTTATTGAATGGTAGGCAGGTTTAAGAGGCTGAGTGCCTTATTCCTTTTCCTATGACCAGCAAAGCAAAGGTTGTATGTTCTACACCCAAGTGGTTGACTCTCTATATCCATCAGGCAATGGCCCCAGTCACCTCAACCCGAGCTATACCTGACTCCAGTCCCTGCTGTAACCTAGCAACCCTGTTCTCAAGGTAACAAGAGATGAGTAATAAGTGTATACCTGACACTATTGCCAACATACTGAGAACAAACAGTTACTGCTAACCAATCAGTGAAGATGAAAGAAAAATGTATTTTATTCCAAGATAAAAGCACTTTGGTGCCCATTCAAGCACTGTACTCACATAAATACACAAAACAGACCCTCCACCCCTGAGACATGTTGGTGCTTCTGAAAGCAATCGATGCATTACTCTATGGAGATCACTTGGATTTCTTCAAAATAACAACATGTTTATTGATTAAACACTATAACCAAAAATGAGTTTGCACTGCAGCAATAAAGTTCCAAATTAACACGATGCACAGCTGGGCGATTTGCCCATCATCTGTCTCCTGAACTGTACATAACGTTCAAACATTTATGGGGATTAAATAAAGATCTCCACAGTTAGTTTCTTCAGCCGAAATCTTCCTCCTTATCCTCAATGCCTGTGGGATCATTTCACCTCCAGACAATGATGGGCCATTGGTTAAAACATCTTCAAAACAAAAAAGAGCCTTTTGCAGATTAACATTCCCTTACTGGAGTCTCAGCTTGGATTTTTGTGTTTACCTTGTGTGGGAGTCAGAAGGAACTACGAGACTGTAACTAAATTCCCGTAATCAGGGGAAGAGATTTGTTATCTTGTTTACATTGGTATGGCTTGCGAGCTAACTGACTACTAGTGAAGGAATCTTTTCTCCCTGTAACAGAGTGGTAAATCTTTCAATTATGACTTACACAGCATACTAATGCTGAAATGCAGGCTTGTACACAGAGGTATCTTAGTTCACTAGCATACATGATAATGTTCAGTCCCACCAACATACTCCAGTTGAGTTGAAACTGGCTTTTTAACCTCTGTCCTTGTGTATTATCCAATGGGTTGTACACAAAATATAACTGCTGTTTGGGAATTAATCCATAGGGGGCACCGAACTGTTAAAACAGGAGGTGGTCAGCTCCATTTAAACTTAGTGGTGATAAGAGTTCACAGTCCTGTCCGTTTTAAAGTGTTATTGCTTGAAGTTCCTATCACATCTTTAGCTGTGGTATTCTCTCTCTCCAGGTAGCCAGTTAATTTACCTCCATAGTTATTAATCAACCTTCATTTTAAAAAAGACATATTTTGGAATTACAAATTAAATACGTCCACAGTACTTTGGGCCTCCAACCTGTGGCCATGACAAAGGGGATTCAAAGTTCAGAGGTCAGGGGGCAAGGCAAGGGGTTTCAGAGGCTAGTCACTTGGCACTCGCCCCTCCCTCCCCAAGCTGTGACTCCGATTGCCCCCAGATTGGGTCAATTGGAAGCCCACCTCTCTAACTTGGCAAACAGATTGTTACAGTTCCCTGATGGGGAAAGTAGTCACATTTTTTGCCCGCTGGTGAGGCAAGCGATTGGGGAGGCGATGTGATGAATCCTGGTGAATTGCATAACTAGGGCTGGAGACATGTTTTAAACTAAATAGTGAGGAGTGGGTTTCAGTTGCGTGAAAGCTATAACATCAAAAGTGAAGGAGAAGGCAGGAATGTAGGACGGGGCCGACTATCACCAGGAAACTAAAGGAATGGACAGAATGTGTGAATACCATATTGCATCGAGGAACCACAAAAGTGTAAGGAAATTTGAGAATAGAGCAATCTTAAAGGCTTTGTCTCTTAATGAACAAAGCATTCAGACAAATTCACAAATCAATATGCTCTCAAAGGCATTGCGGAAACATGCCGACAAGGTCAAAACTGGGAACTTAACATTCATGGTTATTTGACCATGTGGAGAATCACGAGGGGGTGGATGGGAAAGGAAGAGGTGGATGTGAAACACCGTCTCGGCTTGGGTGATGTAGAGTCCGTTTGTTTGCAGGTAAAAGACCAGCAAGAGAAAGGCAGTATTTGTGGTAGAGTGCAGACCGCCAAACAGTAGCCACTGTGTGAGAAAGGGTATACATAATAGGAGCCTCTAAAAAAGAGGCAGTAATAATAATAGTGACTTTAATCTTCATGTTGATTGGGTTAATCAAATTGGAAAGTGTAGCTGTGAAAACAAGTTCATAGAGAATGTATTCGAGTTTGTCTCCTCAACAAATATCTCGTGAAGCCAACCAGGGAGCAGGCTATGGTAATGAGACATGTTCAATAAACGACTTCGGGTAAAAGATCTCCTAGAAACTAGTCATCATGAGATGATAGAATTTAGTATTCAGGTCAAGAGTGAGAAACTTGGGCTGGAAACAATTATGTTTAACTTAAATAAAAGGAATTACAATGAAAGGAGATAGGATAGTGAAGAAGGCGGTTGGTATACTTGCCTTTATCAGTCAGAGTATTGAGTACAGGAGTTGGGAGGTCATGTTGTGGCTGTACAGGACATTGGTTAGACCATTGTTGTACCGCATGTAACTCAGGTCTTCCTGCTATAGGAAGGATGTTGTGAAACTTGAAAGGGTTCAGAAAAGATTTACAGTGATGTTTTTTACAGTGATGTTGCCAGGCTTGGAGGGTTTGAGCTGGAGGGAGAGGCTGAACAGGCTGGGGCTGTTTTCCCTGGAGTGTCGGAGGCTGAGGGGTGACCTTATAGAGGTTTATAAAATCATGAGGGGCATGGATAGGATAAATAGACAAAGTCTTTTCCCTGGGATGGGGGAGTCCAGAACTAGAGTTTGCATGTTCTCCCCGTGTCTGCGTGGGTTTCCTCCGGGTGCTCCGGTTTCCTCCCACAGTCCAAAGATGTGCAGGTCAGGTGAATTGGCCATGCTAAATTGCCCGTAGTGTTAGGTAAAGGGGTAAATGTAGGGGTCTGGGTGGGTTACGCTTCGGCGGGTCGGTGTGGACTTGTTGGGCCGAAGGGCCTGTTTCCACACTGTAAGTAATCTAATCTAATCTAAAAATAGAGGGCATAGGTTTAGGGTGAGAGGGGAAAGATATAAAAGAGACCTAAGGGGCAACTTTTTCACGCAGAGGGGTATGTGTATGGAATGAGCTGCCAAAGGAAGTGGTGGAGGCTGGTACAATTAGAACATTTAAAAAGCATCTGGATGAGTATATGAATAGGAAGGGTTTACAGGGATATGGGCCAAATGCTGGCAAATGGGACTAGATTAGGTTAGGATATGTGATCGCCATGGATGAGTTAGAATGAAGGATCTGTTTCTGTGCTGTGTATCTCTATGACTCTATAATTATCTGAGTGAATGGGCAGAGTAGGCTTGAGGGGCCAACTGACCTCCTTTTGTGGTGAGAAGGGGGGGTGAGGCTTTACAAGGGGTAACTCGCCCCAACTATTTTCCCTCTCAGCACCTCTAAAGAGGGGGATGTTGCACCCTTTGGAAGGGTAATATCAGAGCCATTTATGAAATGTGGCTTAAAGAATAGCTTAATGTTCTTGGTTATGGGATTTTCAGATGGGATAGAGAGGGGAAATAAAACTGGATGATAGAATACTGATGGAAGAAAGAGCTGTGAGGTGGGGTACTGTACCAGAAGGATAATTAAATGAAGCCATATCGGATGAGCTGAGAAACAAAGAAAGCAGCAAGTTACTAAAAGAGTAATTAGAATAACAGCTATCCACTCCTGAGTATTGGCCGGGATAAATAAAGTGTTGAAGGCACAGAGAAGGCAGAATTCTTACAATATATTCAGGAGAATGTTTCTGAGCCAGCAAGCTTTAATGGGAAAGGATTAGAAGGATCCGGACTAAGTGCAGGGAAATGACGTTGGCATGGACACATGCTTTGGCTAGCAGGGACCAGTTTGGACCAAAGGGCCTGTCTCTGTGCAGTAGGATTCTATGACTCTCTCTTTCTCTCTCTCTCTTTCTCCCCTTCTCCCCCCCCCCCCCCCCACACACACACACACACAATCTCTCTATGACAGGGGTAGCTTTGAAACTGCTTCATTGGCGATGGGAGAGGTGTCAGTGGGAGATGGTTTAACTTCGAATAATGTCGATCTTGCTTTGTACACCTCCTGTGCTGCCGTAACCTTGTCTGCCTTGCATTGTCTAAGCGGCCGCTGATCTGTATGTCCTTGTGTGCTATGATCTGCCAGCACTGCTCACAAAACAGAGCTGCTCACTGTACTCAGGTACATGTGGCTGCAATAAATCAAAATGGTGGCAATTATAATTCAGTTAGATTTTCAGCAAAATGGAATGGGATAAAGGCAAACTCTGATTCAAACTTTAGACTGGGGTAAGCTTACTTTGAACTGTTTGGAAACAGTGGTTTGCAGGTAAAATCAGTGTAAGAGCTGTGGCAGGCATTGAGGAAGAGAGTAGAAAGATCAAAAATCGAACCTGTTTGGAACAGGACAGGAGCTGACCCCCCCTGGTGTTAGTGAGTGCACGCAGTGGGATAAGGCTAAAAATGGCCTATTAAATCAGAGCTTATTACTGTAGAAAACCTGGAGGATTACAGAGAGAGCAGAGGTGAAATTTGAAAGAAAGGAAATTAGGAACGCAAAAAAAAAAAGAGAAAATCCAGGAAAATGCAAAGATATTTTATAAATGCGTAAAAATCCAGGAAGATAACTAAGTCAAGTACAGGGCTAATTAGAGACCAAAATTTCACTGTCAGTTAGAAAGAGAGCAAGGGGATAGACCAAGGGTTAACAGGCCGGCAACTTAACAGGGATCATTGGAAAACAGGTCTCCCAGTTGAAAGTGTTGACCTCAACCAAATGTTGCAGTCTGGCATATTCCAGGGTCCAAGGTTATTTGCTGAGGGACGCACTAAACATTGAGCCAGTTGCCACTATGGCAGAGCGGGGGGAATATCAACGTCTGAGGTCTTTCTGCTAAAGTACAACAGTGGCACATTCAGTTATCGGACCTTACTGATGCCTCAGATGCATGTAAATAATTCCTTGGATTTAGCAAAGTTAAGAAATGCCTTTCGATGAGTTGTAACTATCGAGAAAGGCAAACCCCAATGTCTGTTTTCTTCTTTGTACACAAACACTGCATGGATCTGAACTGCTTTAGTAACTGTGTATGGAACATAGAACATGACAGCGCAGTACAGGCCCTTCGGCCCTCGATGTTGCACCGACCTGTGAAACCAATCTGAAGCCCATCTATCCTACACTCTTCCATTTTCATCCATATGTTTATCCAATGACATTTTAAATACCTTTAAAGTTGGCGAGCCTACTATTGTTGCAGTATGTACGCAAGGATTTTCTTATTTTACAAATGAAGTGCAGCTTTGTAAAAGACAAGTTGTTGTTTAGAGAGGCTCAGATTAATCAAGGACCGTCATTGTCGATTTGGTAAGGGAACGTTGGGTCTTGCTAACTTGATTGAATAGACAGCGTGATCAGAAAGATAAGAACACATGGTATCCCAGAAGAAGTGTGAAGTTGGAGGTAAAACTGGCTCAATGATGGAAAGGTTTATGGTTAACATGTGGCCGGAATTATGCTTCGAATGGGGTTCCAAACGATTCAGTGCTTTGCTTTGTGTGGTCAATATCAGTGATTGAGTCTCGGGTACTGGGAGCATGAGTAGGAAGTTATGTGATGTGAAAATCGTCTGCGTGATTCAGAGTGAAGGTGAAAGCTGTGAACTACAGGAGATATGACCTAACGTTATAATGAACATAAACTGCTTGACGTTGTACTTAATGCCTTGACTAATAAAGGCATGGTATCCCAGGTGCCTTCTTCAGCACAGCATCAACCTACCCTGCTGTCTTCAGGACATCCACACCAAGCGCCCTCTGATCCTTTGTACTTCCCAGGGTCCTACTAGCTTCATTCCCTAAAATTAAGTGCAGCACCCCTTTCCGTTGTAGGATTTTCTACGTGCTGGCTGAAAAAAACCTCTCCTGGATACATTTTAAGAATCTGTCCCCTCTAAATCTTTCCCTTTTTTTTAATCCCAGTTGAAATTCCCCTTTTATGAATACCCCATTGTTTTCACACTGCCCTGAGGTTCTATTTCTCCCTGACTTTTTGGGGGTCTTTAGTACTCTCCCAGCAATATGATTGTCTCCTTTTTGTTTTTAGTTTCTACCCATATGGCCTCATTTGAGGAAACTTCTGACATATTGTCCCTCCTTATTGCAGTAATGTTGAGGTGCCATTTATGAGGGTGGACAAGGTCAGAAGTCACACAACACCATGTTATGGTCCAACAGGTTTATTTGAAATTTCAAACTTTTGGATTGCTGCTCCTTTGTCAGGTGAAGTGAAGAAAAGCACACAGACACAGAATGTATGGGCAGAGAGATCAAAGATTGTACAAATGGTGTTGAGTATTACAGTAATTGATTCCTTGATCAATATTGTGATACCACCTCCTCTTTTACAGCTCCCCCATCTTATGTAAAGATTCCATATCCTGAAATATTGCGCTGCCAGTCCTGTCCATCTCTCAGCCATGTCACCAGAACAGCAATGATATCACATCCCACGCTTTAATCAACACCCTCAACCCATCTGCCATGCTCACAATAAATGCCATCCAGCCTTGCCATGCTGCCTTGCCTTCACTATATTCATACTGCCTTCTAGAATTACTCATTGCTGTACTTGTCCTGTACTTGTCTATGTTTCATCCCTTACTGTACCACCACCTATATCCCATTCCCACCAAACGAATTGAATCCTACCCCCAAATATGTTGGTGCCAATCCAGTTGAGGTGCAACCTCTCAGACTTGCACAAGCCCCACCTTCCTTGGAAATGAACCCAGTGACTCAAGAATCTAACAACTTCCCTCCTGCTCCAACTCTTCAGCTACACATTGATCTGTTCTATTCACCTATTCTGACACTCACCAGAATGTGGCTCCAGGAGTATCTAGAGATTACAATCTTTGAGTCCTGCTTTTTTAATTATTACTTATCTCCCTGAATTAGAGTCACAGAGATGTACAGCATGTAAACAGACCCTTCAGTCCAACCCATCCACACCGACCAGATATCCCAACCCAATCTAGTCCCACCTGCCAGCACCTGGCCCATATCCCTCCAAACCCTTCCTATTCATATACCCATCCAAATGCCTTTTAAATGTGGTAATTGTACCAGCCTCCACCACTTCCTCTGGCAGCTCATTCTGTACACGTACCACCCTCTGTGTGAAAAAGTTGCCCCTTAGGTCTCTTTTATATCTTTCACCTCTCACCCTAAACCTATGCCCTTTAGTTCTGGACTCCCCAACCCCAGGGAAAAGACTTTGTCTATTTATCCTATCCATGCCCCTCATAATTTTGTAAACCTCTATAACGTCACTTTCAGCCTCCGACACTCCAGGGAAAACAGCCCCAGCCTGTTCAGCCTCTCCCTGTAGCTCAGATCCTCCAACCCTGGCAATATCCTTGTAAGTCTTTTCTGAACCTTTTCAAGTTTCACAACATCTTTCCGATAGGAAGGAGACCAGAATTGCATGCAATATTCCAACAGTGGCCTAACCAATGTCCTGTACAGCCGCAACATGACCTCCCAACTCCTGTACTCAGTGCTCTGCCCAATAAAGGAAAGCATACCAAACACTTTCTTCACTATCCTATCTACCTGCGACTCCACTTTCAAGGAGCTATGAACTTGTACTCCAAGGTCTCTGTGTTCAGCAACACTCCCCGGGACCTTATCATCAAGTGTATAAGTCCTGCTAAGATTTACTTTCCCAAAATGGTGCACCTCGCATTTACCTAAATCAAATTCCATCTGCCACTCCTCAGCCCATTGGCCCATCTGGTCCAGATCCCGTTGTAATCTGCCTCTCCTCAATTCCTGCTGCAGGACCTCATCCTTCTTTTTACTCATGTTGTATGTTACAATTTGAACCATGACTGTTCACCTCACTCTTCAGAATTCCCTGCATCTGTTCAAACGTACCCTTCACTCTGGCCCCAAGGAGGCAACACATGATCCTGGAATCATGTCTGTGGCTGCAGAAATATCTGACTGTGCCCCTCACTACTGAGTCTCCAATCACTGCTGTTCTCTCTCTCTTTCTGCTCCCTCCTTTTGTAGATGGGCGTGGCTGCACTCTGCAGAGGCAGGGTCACTATCACCAATTTCCAACACACAAAACCTGTTCTCTGGTGAGATGTATTCTGGGGCTTTCCTGACTATGATCCTTCTTCTGACTAACGGTCACTCATTCCTGTTGTGA